>NW_025920125.1:937277-1237277 GCF_902686445.1 Sciurus carolinensis | reverse complement strand
TTGATATGTTTTTAGACAGATTTCTGCAGGGCTAAATGAACCTGTTTTGGGGGGTTAGAGGTAGTGACAAAAGTAGTATTGAATATGGCTAATTACTTTTCCTTTCTCTTTAATATAGGAGATGATATTTACTAAAATTCAGTTATAAAATGAGCAAGACCCTACTCCAATAAAAAAAAATATTAGTTTTTTAGAGATGTTTCACCTCTCTTTTGAGTGTCTTTAATTTCCTGGCAAAAATAATCTTATAGTTCTGCCTGCAGTCTCAGATGTATTGGACATCCTTACTGTCCCCCCATTAACCTAGTCAAAACTTTGACCATTCACATGGACTCATGAAAAGACCAATTTCTTATAGAACATTGCCTCCACTCTCTCATCTGTCATAATTTTTGTTATGATACCCTTGATTTCATTCCCTTCTCTCAATCTCTTCTATCATTCTGGCAACATAGGTGAGAAACATCATTGTAACCTAGTGCTGCCCTTTTGTGCTGAGAAGCCAGTGGAACATAAACTGCCTTCTACTTGTTTACCTGATGAAAGTTTGCTCACTCATGAGAACACACTCGGTAATTTCTGAGATGATAATAGAAAGTTGGTCATCATCCTATAATAAATCACTTAATTTGAGTTCATTTAGCAGAAAATCTTAGATCCAAATTCTATATTTAATGGCCTACAAGTTGCATTTTTTAGAGTTTTATTGAAGATGTAATCAGTTTTTATTAGTTTCAAACATTTTTATCCCCTGTCTGGTAGGGCATCCTCTCTCTCTGTTGTTCTCTTTTCCTCCTTTGTAGGGACCCTTGATTGTGTCTCTTTGCCATAAGTTTGTACTTTAATATTTAAAATACTATATATAAATAGAATATGACTTTTCAACTTTGCTGTATTACTTAATTCTCCTTGTATAAGTTCTGTGTCAGTTCAGAGGTTGACCTTACTTGGCCTAATAATTTTATTGTTGTTTTTCTTCCTTCATTCATCTCTCCTGTTATTGGTGTTCTTATCTGTTTCTCAATGTTTTTCCATTTTTTTTTTTTTTTGGTGATTCTGGTGATTGACCCAGAGCTTCATGCATGCTAGGTAAGTGATCTGCCAGTGAGCCACATTCCCTGCCCTGTTTCTCAAAAATTTAAAGAACTCCTTTCATTATTGGATTTCTTATGGAAGAATGTCAAGAAACATCCAGAAATCTTGATGTCTTGCATCTGATGTACTGCAAAGTTTTATAAACAGTTATTTTGTTAGTGTACATCTTCTTGCTTGTAGCAGAGAGGCCTGAAGCTGTAGCTCTGGCTTTTCAAATTCCTTGGGTTTATGTGTTTACTCGGATGCCTGAGTTAACACCCCTTGTGAGTCATAACATTTTTGAATCTTTACATAGATTGAATAATAATAACCATAGTGAATAATTGTGTAATACTCAGAATTCACAAGGTGATGTTACTTACATTCCTATGACAGTGTCTTCTTTACAGATTATTATCCCCTTCTTTTAGTTGAAACTGAAGAGATATTATCTCCTACATTAAACAGAGTGTACCACTTGAACTTGAGCCTCCTGATTTCATGAACTTAACTCATTTCATTAAATTATGCCACTCTGCATTGCAGTAAATGTTGTCATGAGTAACTCAGTTTTGCTTTCCAATGTTAGGGATTTTTAATTGTGTTTATTTACATATTCTAGTTCTCAGTGGTCTTCAGTCTCCTATTGACTGGAACTCCTATCCAAACAGCCTCCAGAAGCTCTACTCTCTCCTCAGTTTTGTGGAACTTGAGCTTTTTTCCAAGGAACAGATGGAAGATTTTGTTCACTGTTACCAGGATATTGAAAAAGAGTCCAGATCAGGTTAATTCCCATTCAATAAATTATTCCCAAGAGATCTTGACACACAAACTTCCTTAATGCATAACAGTTACAGGTAGAAAAGAAAGAGAATGGATAACCAAAGGATACCTGCAGTTCTTCAAAGAACCACTAACACAAGGCAGATGTTGGGTTCCTCATGTTCTATCCAGTTGTCTGCTATTCATGATTCTTATTTGTTTGTTGCATGATTCTACAATAGGGCTTACTTGGGTTCATTTTTGGAAGAAAGTATAAAGTACCAACTTATCTGTATGCCTTTTAAAAAAATCAGCTTTTACTTTTCTTTTTATTTTTTTTTTCCTTTTGTGGTATTGGAGTTTGAACCCAAGGTGCTTTACCACTGAGATACATTCACAGTGCTTTTGTAAACATTTGAAGACAGCATCATGCTAAGTTTATTAGACTGGTTTTCAACTTGCCATCCTTCTTTCCTGAGTATGTGTTACCATGCCTGGCTTCAAATTGTAAATTTTTATAAAGATTTTTACTTTCCATGCCACTTTCCAGTGCAGAAAAGTAAGTGCATGTTGTAGTCCCAAACTGCCCTTAAGAATTCTGCAACACTGGTATTTCTCTTTAACACTTTGCGGAAACCAAAATTCTGAGATGAGTGGGGAATGAAAGTGAAAAGGGAAGTCTTCATTAATATAAACAGTAACTTTCTCTTATACCTTTGTCCCTCTGCCTCATGGAATTTTCTGAATATTCCTGTAATATCTGAATATCCTAGGCCAATTATCCAAAAGAAATGGCAGGAGGCCAACTAGTGATTATAAATGTACTGTTTAAATATGAGTTGCAAAGACTTCTTATAGCACAAATTTCCATACCACAGGATAAAGATTACCTTGTGAACATGCTCTGATTGATTCCTCCTATGTTTAGAGTTGCCAGATAAATTATAGGACATCCAATTACATGTGATATGGGACAAATTGGTATTGAGAAACTATTGTTTATCTGAATTTCAGATTTAACTGGTTGCTTGTATTTTCATTTTCTGTTTCCAATAATTCTATGTGAAGTATAATTCCAATTTAGCATAGTTTTTTAAGTTCAGGATACCTGGTAAAGGAACAAGGGATTAGAAGTCAAAGGCTCAAGTTTGAATGCTGACAATATTCACATTCACATGTGTGTCCTTGAATAAGTTGCTTAATTCCTCTGAGCCTCCCTTACCTGTTGCAAAAATGGTGACAACATTACTTGCCATACATTTCTAGGCTGTTATGCTGCTCAGGGAGATTAAATGCAAGAATACCCTGGAAGACAACTTCTTGAAAATGAGATTATAGTAAGAAGAATCAAGCTCTCTGAGTGTTTGTATTTTGGGGGTTAAAACCCAGGAACAAGTCCAGAAGGAATAGGGAAGAACCCAGCAAAGGCAGAAATCAGATGGTCCTCTAATTATGTGTGTTCAGCTTAATTTTTTTACTTTATCATTTTACAAAAGCATTACACATTCCATAGAAACAGTACTTTGAATTTTGAATTTTTGTTGATTTACATATTTGTGCCTATTTTTGAGATATGTGGTATTGATGTTTTGATTCATTTATACATTGGGTAATGATCAATCTAGATAATTAGCATACACTCAAACTTCTTTATGTTAAATATATTTAAAATTGTATTTGAATTCTAACTGGTTTGAAATATATAATGCATTATTGTTAGTTATATTAAAATTCTCAATTTCATTAATCATCAGGGAAATGCAAATCAAGACCACAATGAGAAACTACCTCACCCCAGTGAGAAAAAAAAGACAAAAAAAACCCCAAAAAAAACAAATCCTAGCAAGGATATGGTGAATGGGGACTCTGATATACTACTGAAAGGAATGTAAATTGGTCCAACCATAATGGAAAACAGGATGGAATTTCCTCAAAAAACTAAAACTAGAACTGCTGTACAATTCAACAATCCCATCAAAGGAAGGGAAATCAACACATCACAGAGATATTCCTACTCCAGTGTTTATTGCAGCCCTATTCAAAGTACCCAGAATTTGGAACTAACCTAAATGTCCATTAGCAGATGAAAAAAGAAAATGTGGTGTATGTACACAATGGAATACTACTCAACCATAAGACAACATGAGTTTCAGTCTTTTCTAGGATAGAGATAGGTTGTAAGGTACTGTCCTGTGAGGGTGGGTGGCAGCAACAACTCACAACTCCCCAGTCCCCCAGACAATCATGAGGACAAATACCTGATACTCTACAGTGTTCTGTGCTGTGTTGTTCAGACACAGGTATTCAATAAATTACATGAAGTACTCAACAGTTATTCAAAAAACATTAATATGTTAGATTATTTTGCCTGACTCGACTATTGTAAGGATTGTGAGCACATTTAAGGTAGGGTGGGCTAAGCTGTGATGTTTGCTATGTTAAGTCTGTTAAATACATTTTTTACTTACATGATATTTTCAATTTGTGATGGATTTATAAGAATGCAATCACTTTGTAAGACCAGGAGCATCTGTACTATGAAAATTGCTATACTAACGTAGAATGCAGAATTAGCTTGAAAATGAGGAAAGTAAATTGCTATATGATCTCTAGTAGTTCAGTACCTTGTTGTATTTTTGAACCACTCTCTTGTATTCTTTTCCTTACACAGCAAGTGATCTACACAGCTTCTTGCAGCTGTTTCTGCTGAGGAGAGCAAAAGTTGAGGTAGCTACAGAGCTTCCAAAGAAGACAGAAGAAGTGATATACCACAGCATGTCACCATTGCAGAAAAAATACTACAAGGCTATTTTGATGAAAGACCTAGATAATCAGAGGGCACTTGATTCATTTAGAAACTAAATGAGGATGTGATTTTGGGGCAGAAAAATATTTTATAATTACACTCACTTTGTATAGCAAGAATATAAGGTAGCATTTTGTATTCTGAATGATACTCAGGTGAACTGCAGTGAGACAATGGCAGTGTTAAGTGTAATCAGATTTTTTGCATTATGAAATTTTCCTTTTCCCCTTGCCTAGTTTTTCTTATTCCCTACAATGAAGCAATCACTTCTAAATGTCCATTCATGCCTTTTGTCCCCGATTTGCTTTTTCTCCCTCTTAAATCCATAAGAGCAGTTAAAGAAGAAAATTTTAGAAATTTCCAGTCAAAAAAAAAACACCCCAAGTTCAATTTATAGACTTCCTTCTCAAAACAAAGTGACATATAAGAAAGTTACATGTGGATGTGTTGTTAATTCTCAGTGCAGATGAGCCATTGGGAGTTAGTATAAATTTGAGGAATGTCCTATGAAATGAGTAAGGTTATTTATAAAGAGTTGGGTTGTTTTTGTTTTTGATTTGTTAGTCCATTTTTCTTTCTCTCTTCAAAATTACAGATGCATTTGAAAATAAAATGACAAAGAAAACTAAACTTCAGAATATCTTATCCCAGCTTCCAAACTGTGTGAATCACCCATAGTCATTTGATGGTGAGGCAGTGTCCTTTTCCCCCACATTATTTTTCTTTAGTAGTTCTGTGTCCAAAATCATAGCAGAATTCTTCAAAAAAAAAAACTACCTGTATTTACTGTGTGTATTTTGCTTATTCTCATTTTCTCTATATTAATATTATCTAATGTTATTCAGATTTCTTCAGATGTTCCTGTAATATCCCTTATGGCTATGTTTTCCTTTTTCTCTCTTAATCCAAGATCCATAGATTCTGTATTGCATTTGCCATGTCTCTATTTTTCTGCAATCTAGAAATGTTTCTAAGCTTTTTGGGGGGCAGGGAGAGGACCTTTTTGTCTTTCATGATGTTGACAGTCATGGAGAATGAAACTAGTAGTTTTACAGAATGTGTCATAATCTGGATTCATCTGACCATTTCTTCATGATTAGATTTTCTCTAGTCTTGAACCTACTGAGTCACTTTGCCAAGTTTATCAGTGATCTCTGTGATGCCCAGTGATTGTCAATTCACTTTTCAGTTAGCCTCTCAGAAACCTTTGAAACAGTAGTCACTTTTTCTTTGAAATATTCTTCACTCAGCTTCTGGTGTAGCACTTTCTCTTGCTTTTCCTCCTGCCCACATGCTCCTTAAGTATCATTTGCTGCTTCCTCTTCATCATACTGACTTCTGTACATTTCTAAGCACTGCTTTACTCTCTGCCTGCAAATTTAATGTGTAGTGTTTTCATTTTTATTTAAATAATTTTTGACACACTCTGATAGGCAATTATCTGGCCATGGAGGCTCCAGTATAGAAAGAATGCAAAAGGTTTGCTGTATTTCTTTTAAAGACTTTTTGCCAAGTAGCACTGTGAACTATTTAAAAGTTTAACAGGATGCTAATCAGATGCACATTAGAATATTTTTAAAGAAGTAGAAGCATTAGGAATGTAGATTTTGAAGGAAACCTTCAAGAATATTCTTTAAGATTTTAAAATTTGTTTTAATTTGTTGTATGTGACAGTAAAATGCATTCATATATTTTGATAGATCATACATAAATGAAGTATAATTTCTCATTTTTCTGATTATATATGTAGGATCACATCGTTCATGTAGTCATATATGTACATGAAGTAACAATGTCTGTTTCACTCAACTATCCTTCCTACCCTCAAGCCCCTTCCCTTCCATTCACTCCCTTTACATAGTATAATGTAACTCTGTTTTCCTCTACCCCACCTTATTGTGAATAACCATCTGCAAAACTAGAAAACATTTGGCCTCTCTTCACGGGGTGATCCAAGATGGCGGCCTAGAGGGAGACTGCACCCCCAGTTGCTCCAGAACCCAGGAGTTAAGAAGGGGAGGCATTGAGAGACTCGGACTGAAATAGAGCCACAGGTGAGTCTGCCCACTGGGTAAAGTTCGGTCCGGGTGGCAGGCCCAGATAGAGGTGGCTTATTGGAGCCAGGCAGGGCAGCTAGAGTCATCCACAGGCAGCCCTGCGCACTCCGGCGGTGGGCCCCGCCCACACAGCCAGCTTCTCCAGGTTCTCGAAACGGAACTGGCCCGCTAGTGAGAGCCTTTCTGACCAGAACAAGCTCCGAGTCCCGGAGCCACTGCAGCGCAGCGTACTCCGGCAACGAACCAGCGGAGAGCCTCGATCCGCAAGCAGCCTCTGGGATCAGGGCAGAGCAGCCAGAGACCTCTTCAGGCGGCTCTGCCAACTCCGGCTGCAGGCTCTCTTCATGGGGTGATCCAAGATGGCGGCCTAGAGGGAGACTGCACCCCCAGTCGCTCCAGAACCCAGGAGTTAAGAAGGGGAGGCATTGAGAGACTCGGACTGAAATAGAGCCACGGGTGAGTCTGCCCACTGGGTAAAGCTCAGCCCGGGTGGCAGGCCCAGATAGAGGTGGCTTATTGGAGCCGGGCAGGGCAGCTAGAGTCCTCCCCAGGTAGCCTTCCACACTCCGGCAGTGGGCTCCTCCCACACGGCCAGCCTGCATGGTGCAGGCCCACAGTGAGAGCATTTCCGCACAGAGCCAGTTCCAAACCGTGGAACTAGTAGGGGGCTAGGGGCAGTTTTCTTCTGATGAGCTGCTTTATCAGATTCCTCCAAGACATCAGGTTACTGAAGGCTGGGAGGTGATACACTGGAAATCTACCAAGACACTATAAGCCAATAGCGGAAAACTGCAATATCTCAGGGTCCCACTGACAACTGACCAATATGAGTAAACAAGGGAAGAAAATGTCCCAAACAAACCTAGATACTACATCAATGAAACCCAATGACAGCACAGCAGAAGAAATGTCAGAAAGGGAGTTCAGAATGTACGTAATTAAAACGATCAGGGAAGCTAATGAGGAGATGAGAGAGCAAATGCAGGCATTGAAGGAGGAGATGAAAGAGCAAATGCAGGCATTAAATGATCACACCAATCAACAGTTAAAAGACCAAATACGGGAAGCAAGAGATCATTTCAATAAAGAGTTAGAGATACTGAAAAAAAAACAAACTGAAATCCTTGAAATGAAGGAAACAATAAACCAAGTTAAAAATTCCAGTAGAAAGCATAACCAATAGGATAGAACACCTGGAAGACAGAACCTCAGACATTGAAGAAAAATTATTTAATCTTGAAAGCAATGTTGGCCAAACAGAAAAGATGGTAAGAAATCATGAACAGAATCTACAAGAATTATGGGATATCATGAAAAGGCCAAATTTAAGAATTATTGGGATTGAGGAAGGCTTAGAGAAACAAACCAAAGGAATGAACAATCTATTCAATGAAATAATAACAGAAAATTTCCCAAATCTGAAGAATGAAATGGAAAACCAAGTACAAGAGGCTTATAGAACTCCAAATATACAAAATTACAACAGACCCACACCAAGGCACATTATTATGAAAATACCTAACATACAAAATAAAGACAGAATTTTAAAGGCCGCGAGAGAAAAGAATCAAATTACATTCAGAGGGAAACCAATAAGAATATCAGCAGATTTTTCAATCCAGACCCTAAAAGCTAGAAGGGCCTGGAACAACATATACCAAGCCCTGAAAGAAAATGGATGCCAACCAAGAATCTTATAACCAGCAAAACTTACCTTCAAATTTGACGATGAAATAAGATCCTTCCATGATAAACAAAAGCTAAAGGAATTTACAAAAAGAAAGCCAGCATTACAGAACATTCTCAGCAAAATATTCCATGAGGAAGAGATGAAAAACAACGATGCAAATCAGCAACAGGAGGTACTAGCCTAAAGGAATAGTCAAATAAAGGAGAAACCAAATCATGTCAAAAACAAATATGAGTCAATTGACTGGGAATACAAATCATATCACAATAATAACCCTGAATGTTAATGGCCTGAATTCATCAATCAAAAGACACAGACTGGCAGATTGGATTAAAAAGAAAAATCCAACAATAAGCTGCCTGCAAGAGACTCATCTCATAGAAAGAGATACCCATAGACTAAAGGTGAAAGGATGGGGAAAAACATACCATGCACACGGACACAGCAAAAAAGCTGGAGTATCCATCCTCATCTCAGATAATGTGGACTTCAAGTCAAAACTAGTCAGAAGGGATAAAGAAGGACATTACATGCTGCTTAAGGGAAGCATAAATCAGCAAGACATAACAATCATAAATATCTATGTCCCGAACATTGGCTCATCCACGTATGTCAAACAAATCCTTCTCAATTACAGAAATCAAATAGACCACAACACAATAATACTAGGCGATTTTAACACACCTCTCTCACCACTGGATAGATCTTCCAAAAAAAATTGAATAAAGAAACTATAGATCTCAACAACACAAGCAACAATGTAGACTTAACGGACATATATAGAATATACCATCCAACAAAGAACGAATACACTTTCTTCTCAGCAGCACATGGATCCTTCTCTAAAATAGACCATATTTTATGCCACAAAGCTACTGTTAGCAAAAAGAAGAAGATAGAGATACTACCTTGTACTCTATCAGATCATAATGGATTGAAATTAGAAATAAATGACAGAATAAAAACAGAAACTTCTCCAATACCTGGAGACTAAATAATACACTATTATATGATGAATGGATAACAGAAGACATCAGGAGGGAAATAAAAAAAATTCTTAGAAGTAAACGAGAACAAAGACACATCATATCAAAATCTCTGGGACACTATGAAAGCAGTACTTAGAGGAAGATTATTTCATGGGGTGCATTCAAAAAAAGAAGTAGAAATCAACAAATAAACGACTTAACACTACAGCTCAAAGCACTAGAAAAGGAAGAGCAGACCAATACCAAAAGTAGTAGAAGACAGGAAATAGTTAAAATCAGAGCCGAAATCAACGAAATCGAAACAAAAGAAACAATCGGGAAAAATTAACAAAATAAATAGTTGGTTCTTTGAAAAAATAAATAAAATTGATAAACCCTTAGCCACACTAACAAAGAGAAAAAGGGAAAAAACTCAAATTACTAAAATTCGGAATGAACAAGGAAACATCACAACAGACACGAGTGAAATACAAAACATAATTAGAAGCTATTTCGAAAATCTATACTCCAACAAAACAGAAAACCTGGAAGACATCAACAAATTTCTAGAGACATATGAACTACCTAACCTGAACGAGGAGGACATACACAACTTAAATAAACCAATTTCAAGCAATGAAATAGAAGAAGTCATCAAAATCCTACCAACAAAGAAAAGTCCAGGACCAGATGGGTTCTCAGCCGAGTTCTACAAAACCTTTAAAGAAGAGCTCATTCCAATACTCCTCAAACTATTCCATGAAATAGAAGAGGAGGGAACCCTACCAAACTCGTTCTATGAAGCCAATATCACCCTGATACCTAAACCAGACAGAGACACATCGAGGAAAGAAAATTTCAGACCAATATCCTTAATGAACATCGATGCAAAAATTCTCAACAAAATTTTAGCAAATCGCATACAAATATATATTAAAAAGATAGTGCACCACGATCAAGTGGGTTTTATCCCAGGGATGCAAGGTTGGTTCAACATTCGGAAATCAATAAATGTCATTCACCATATCAACAGACTTAAAGTTAAGAATCACATGATTATTTCAATAGATGCAGAAAAAGCATTCGATAAAATACAACAACCCTTCATGCTCAAAACACTAGAAAAAATTGGGGTAGTGGGAACATTCCTAAACATTATAAAGGCAATCTACGCTAAGCCCATGGCTAATATCATTCTAAATGGTGAAAAACTGAAAGCGTTCCCCCTAAAAACTGGAACAAGGCAGGGATGCCCTCTTTCACCGTTTCTATTCAACATCGTCCTTGAGACTCTAGCCAGAGCAATCAGACAAACGAAAGAAATTAAAGGGATACTAATAGGAAAAGAAGAACTCAAACTATCCCTGTTCGCTGATGACATGATTATATATTTAGAGGAACCTGGAAATTCCACCAGAAAACTTTTAGAACTCATAAGTGAATTCAGTAAAGTAGCAGGTTACAAGATCAATGCTCATAAATCCAATGCATTTTTATACATAAGTGATGAATCTTCAGAAAGAGAAATTAGGAAAACTACCCCATTCACAATACCATTGAAAAAAATAAAATACTTGGGAATCAATCTCACAAAAGAGGTGAAAGACCTCTACAATGAGAACTACAGAACACTAAAGAAAGAAATTAAAGAAAACCTTAGAAGATGGAAAGATCTCCCATGTTCCTGGATAGGCAGAATTAATATCGTCAAAATGGCTATACTACCTAAAGTGCTATACAGATTCAATGCAATTCCAATTAAAATCCCAATGATGTACCTTGCAGAAATAGAGCAAGCAATTATGAAATTCATCTGGAAGAATAAAAAATCTAGAATAGCTAAAGCAATCCTCAGTAGCAAGAGCGAAGCAGGGGGTATTGCAATACCAGATCTTCAACTCTACTACAAAGCAATAGTAACAAAAATGGCATGGTATTGGTACCAAAATAGACAGGTAGATCAATGGTACAGAATAGAGGACATGGACACAAACCCAAATAAATACAATTTTCTCATACTAGACAAAGGTTCCAACAATATGCAATGGAGAAAAGATAGCCTCTTCAACAAATGGTGCTGGGAAAACTGGAAAACCATATGCAATAGAATGAAATTAAACCCCTATCTCTCACCCTACACAAAACTCAACTCAAAATGGATCAAGGACCTCGGAATCAGACCAGAGACCCTTCATCTTATAGAAGAAAAAGTAGGTCCAAATCTTCAACTTGTTGGCTTAGGATCAGACTTCCTTAACAGGACTCCCATAGCACAAGAAATAAAAGCAAGAATCAACAACTGGGATAGATTCAAACTTAAAAGCTTTCTCTCAGCAAAGGAAACTATCAGAAATGTGAAGAGAGAGCCTACAGAGTGGGAGAATATCTTTGCCAACCATACCTCTGATAGAGCGCTAATTTCCAGAATCTATAAAGAACTCAAAAAACTCTACACGAAGAATACAAATAATCCAATCAACAAATGGGCTAAGGAAATGAACAAACACTTCACAGAAGAAGATGTACAAGTAATCAACAGATATATGAAAAAATGTTCAACATCCCTAGTAATAAGGGAAATGCAAACCAAAACTACCCTAAGATTTCATCTCACCCCAATTAGAATGGCGATTATCAAGAATACAAGCAACAATAGGTGTTGGCGAGGATGTGGTGAAAAAGGAACACTCATACATTGCTGGTGGGGTTGCAAATTAGTGCAGCCACTCTGGAAAGCAGTGTGGAGATTTCTCAGAAAGCTTGGAATGGAAACACCATTTGGCCCAGCTATCCCACTCCTTGGCCTATACCCAAAGGAATTAAAATCAGCATACTACAGAGATACAGCCACATCAATGTTCATTGCTGCTCAATTCACCATAGCCAGATTGTGGAACCAACCTAGATGCCCTTCAGTTGATGAATGGATAAAGAAACTGTGGCATATTTATACAATGGAATATTACTCCGCAATGAAGAATGATAAAATTATGGCATTTGTAGGCAAATGGTCGAAATTGGAGAATATCATGCTAAGTGAGATAAGCCAATCTCAAAAAACTAATGGACGAATGATCTCGCTGATAAGCGGATGAGGACATATAATGGGGGGTGGGAGGGGCTAGCATTAGGTTTAGGGTTAGGTTTAGAGTTAGGCTAAGGAGAGCGGTAAGAATGAAGGAAAGAAGGACTCTGTAGAGGGAAAAGAGGGGTGGGAGGGGTGGGGGCGAGGGGAAAAATAAAACAAACATCATTACCCTATGTAAACGTAAAAAAAAAATAAAAAAATAAATAAATTAAAAAAATAAAAAAAATAAAAAAAAAAGAAAACATTTGGCCTTTAATTTTGGGTGTTTGGCTTATTTCACTTAGCATGACATTCTCTAACTCCATCAATTTACCAGCAAATGCCATAATTTTATTCTTTTTTACATCTGAGTAGTATTCTATCATCTATAGTACCACATTTTTTTTATCCTTTCATTTGTTGAAGGGCACACAGTTGGTTCCATAGATTAGCTATTGTGAATTGAGCTGCTATAAACATTGATGTGGCTGTGTCACTGTATAACTCCTTTGGGTATAAACTAAGAAGTGGGGTTGATGGGTCAAATGGTGGTTCCATTTCCAAGTTTTCTAATCTCCAAAATGCTTTCCATAATGGTTGCACCAATTTGCAGTCTCACTAAAAATGTATGAGTGTACCTTTTTCCCCTCACCAACACTTACTGTTGCTTATATTCTTGATATTTGCCATCCTGACTGGAGTGAGATGAAATCTTAGAGTAGTTTTGATTTGCATTTCTTTAATTGCAAGAGATGATGAACATATTTTCTTATGTTTGTTAATTGTATTTCTTCTGTGAAGTGTCTGTTCAGTTCCTTAGCCCATTTATTGATTGGGTTATTTGTTTTATTTTGGTGTTAAGTTTTTTGAGTTCTTTGTATATCCTGAATATTAGTGCTGTGAAGTAAATGTGATAAAGATTTTCTCCCATTCTGTAGTCTCTCTCTTCCATTATTGATTGTTGCCTTTGCTGAGAAGAAGCTTTTTAGTTTGAATGCATCTCATTTACTGATTCTTGATTTAACATATTGTACTTTAGGAATCTTGTTAAGTAAATCATATTCTAACTGAAATGGTGTAGATTAAAACCTAGTTTTTTCTTCTATTAGGCTCAGGGTCTCTGGTCTCTGCCCAGTCTTTGATCCACTGTGAGTTGAGTTTCATGCAGGGTTAGAGATAAAGGTTTAATTTAGTTTTGTTACTTGTAGTTTTCCATTTTTCCCAGCACCATTTGTTGAAGAGGCTATCTTTTCTCCAGTGAATGTTTTAGGCACCTTTATCTATTATGAGATAACTGTATTTATATGGGTTTTTCTCTGTGTCTTCTATTCTGTACCATTGATATACATGTCTGTTTTGGTGCCAATGCCATGCTCTTTTTATTACTATAGGTCTGTAGTATAGTTTAAGGTCTGGTATTATGATGCCTTCTGTTTCACTCTTGTTACTAAGGATTTCATTGGATATTCTGGATATATTTTTTTCCAAAAGAATTTCATAATTGCTTTTTATAGATCCATGGAGAACATCATTGGAATTTTAATATGGATTGCATTGGATCTGTGTAGCACTTTTGGTTCTATGGCCATTTTGACAATATTAATACTGCCTATCCAAGAGCATGGGAGATCTTTCCATCTTCTAAAGCCTTTTTCAAGTTCTTTGTGTAGTATTCCGTAGTTTTAATTTTAGAATTCTTTCATCTCTTTTGTTAGATTGTTTCCCAAGGGTTTTTTTTTTTTTTTTTGAGGTAGTGTTCTTTATTTCTCTTTCAGTGGATTTAGTACTGATGTATAGAATGCATTTGATTTATGGGTATTGATTTTATATCCTGCTACTTTGCTAATTCATTTATTAGTTCTAGACTCTTTTGTTGGAATGTTTTGATTCTTCTAAATATAGAAGCAAATAGTGATGATTTGGGTTCTTCTTTACCTGTTTGTATACATTTAATTTCTTCTTTCTAACTGCTCTGGTGAGAGTTTCAAGAACAATTTTGAATAAAATGGTGAAAGAGACCGTTCTTGTTCCAGCTTTTACAGCTAATGCTTTCAATTTTTCTCTGTTCAGAATCGTTGGCCTTGGGTTTAGCATATGTGACTTTTAAGATGTTTATGTATGTTCCAACTATTCCTAGTTTTTCTAGTGTTTTGAACATGAAGGTGTGCTGTATTTTGTGAAATGCTTTTTCTGCATCTATTAAAATTTTTTTAAGTCTATTGATATGATGAATTATGTTTAGTGATTTCCATATGTGGAACCAAGCCTTCATCCTTGGGATAAATCCCATTTGATCACGGTGTGCTATCTTTTTAATGTTTTTGTATGTGATTTCCCAGAATTTTATTGGGAATTTTTGCATCTATGTTCATCATGGATATTGATCTTCATCTGAAGTTTTCTTTCCCTGATGTGTCTTTGTCTGGTTTTGGTATCATGATGATATTAGCCTCATAAAATGAGTTTGGAAGGGTTACCTCCTTCTATTTCATGGAAAAATTTGAGGAGTATTGGTGTTAATTCTTCTTTGAAGGTCTTACAGAACTCAGCTGAGAATCCATCCAGTCCTGGGTTTTCTTGAGTGGAAGGCTTTTTATTTACTTATTTTTGTGGTACTGGGGATTGAACCCAGGATCTTGTGTTGGCAAGGCAAGAACTCTACCAAATGAGCAGTATCCCCAGCCCCAACTGGTAGATTTTAATGGCATTTTCTATTTCATTACTTGTAATTGTTCTGTTTAAATCATGTGTGACCTCCTGATTCAGTTTAGGTAGGTCATGAATCTAGAAATTTGTCAATGTCTTCAATATTTTTTTTATTGCAGTATACATTTTCAAAATACTTTCTCATTATCTTCTATATTTCTGTTGTGTTCATTGTGATATTTCCTTTTTCAACATAAATTTTAGTAATTTGTTTTTTCTCTTTTTCTCTTCTTTAGTGTGGCTGGGGGTTTATCAGTTTTATTTTTTTTTCAAAGAACCAATTTTTGTTTTGTCAATTTTTTCAATTCTTTTGTTTCAATTTCATTGAGTTCAGTTCTGGCTTTAAATATTTTCTGTCTTCTACTGTTTTGGGTATTCATTTGTTCTTATTTTCTAGGACTTTGAGACCTAATGTTAGGTCATTTATTTGTTGACTTTTTATTATTTCAATAAATGAACTCAATGCGATAAACTTTTCTCTTAGTACTGCTTTCATAGTGTTCCAGGAATTTTGGTATGTTGTATCAGTTTTATCATTTACCTGTAAGTACTCTTTCACTTCATCCTTGATTTCTTCTACTATCTATTCATCATTTAATAGTGTATTATTTAGTCTCCATGTGTTAGAGTAGCTTCTATTTTTTATTTTATCATTGATTTCTAATTTCAGTCCATTATGATCTGATAGAATGCAGGACTTTATCTCCATTTTTTTGTTTACTAAGAGTTTCCTTGTGGCATAAGTTATGGTCTATTTTAGAGAAGGAATCATGTGCTGCTGAGAAGAAAGTGTATTCACTCATTAATGGATGAAATATTGTATATAGATCTGTTAAGTGTAAGTTATTGATTATATTATTGAGTTTTATATGTTCTTTATTTAAAAATTGTTTATATCAGTCCAGGAGTGAGAGAGATGTGTTAAAGTCAGCCAGTATTGTTGTGCTGTGGTCTGATTCTTGAAATTGTGAAGGATTTGCTTGACATACATAGATGTTCCATTGTTTGGGGCATAAATATTTACAATTGTATGTCTTGCTGATGAATAATTCCCTTCAGTAGAATAAAATGACCTTTTTTGTCCCTTCAGATTACCTTTGTCTTGAGGTCTACTTTATCTGATATGAGGATGAAAACCCCTGCTTGTTTACACAGTCCATAATAGTGATATGTTGTGTCCCATCCTTTCAATTTCAGTCTGAGAATGTCTTTGCTTATGAGGTGAGTCTCTTGGGGACAGCAGATTGTTGGGTCTTCTTTTTTAATCCAACCAGCAAGTCTATTTCTTTTGTATGATGAATTTAGGGTATTACCATTCAAGGTTATTTCTGATATGTCATTTAAATTCCCAGTCATTTTGGTTCATTTTTGGCTTTTTATTTAATTTCTCCTTTGATTATTCCTTTAGGTAGTTCCTCCCTTTGCTGTTTTTCACTTTATTTTTTATCTTTATCCTCATGGAATAATTTGTTAAGAGTTTTCTGTAGTGAAGGCCTTCTAATTGTGAATTCTTTTAACTTTTCTTTATCATGGGCAGCTGTGCTCCAAGATGACAGCAGCAGAAAATCTACCAGCAACCCAACCAAAACCCAGACTCTGACCAGTGTCTTAAAATGGATGTGACCATGTACAACCAAATCTGGAGTCTCTCTGGCATAGGACCTCTGGGCAGTGGTGAAAGTGGTAGTAGAGGGGGATTTGTGGCAGCAGGCAGGGGTTCAGCACCAGCTGTAGTCATCAGTGGTGTTGGCAGCAGGTAGGGGAACTGTAGCATCAGTGGCAGTGGATGTGGCTGCAGCTCCAGTGGTACCCAGAGAGAAAACCTCCTGGTGACCTCCCAGGAGTGGCAGCAGCTTTGGTGGAAGCAGTGTTGGCAGTATCATTGGGCTGCAGTGTAGATAGTAGTCACACCTGGAGAAAGACTTCCACATGTCTGAGGTAGAGTTGAGGTCAGCAAACCTCCAGGTGACCATGACAGCTTCAACAGCAACAGCATCACCTGGAGATGATTTCCATATGTCAAACCAATGTTGCATTCCAGGGATGAACCCCACTTCATCATGTTGCACTATCCTTTTAATATGCTTTTGTATGAGATTTTCCAAAATTTTATTGAGAATTTTTGCATCTATGTTCATCAGGGATTTTGGACTGAAGTTTTCTTTCTTTGATGTGTCTTTGATTTTGGTATAAGGGTGATACTACCCTTAATTATTTCCTGTCTTCTGTTTTAGGTGTTAATTTGGTCTTCTTTTTCTAGGACTTTGAGATATAATATTAGGTCATTTATTTGTTGACTTTTTATTCTTTTAATATATGAACTCAATGCAATGAACTTTCCTCTTAGCACTGTCTTCATAGCATCCCAGAGATTTTGATATGTTGTATTGGTTTTCTTATTTACTTCTAAGTATTTTTATTCCCTCCTTGATTTCTTATTTTATCCAATATCACTAAATAGCATGATATTTAGTCTCCATGTATTAAGTAGTGTATATTTTTTATTTTATCATTGATTTCTAGTTTTACTCTGTTATGATCTGATAGAATGCAGGTAGTATCTCTATTTTTTTGTATTTTCTAAGAGTCATTTTGTGGCATAACATAAGATCTATTTTGAGAAGGATTCATGTGCTGCTGCGAAAACAGTGTATTTGATGATGGATGAAATACTCTATATATGTCCATTAAGTCTAAATCATTGATTGTATTATTTAATAGAGTTTCTTTTTTTTTTTTTTTTGGAAGAACTATCCAGTGGTGAGAGAGGTGTGTTAAAGTCACCCAATATTATTGTGTTGTGGTCTATTTGATTTTTGAAATTAAGAAGCATTTGTTTGATGTACATAGATGCTCCATTGTTTGGGGCATATACATTTACAATTGTTATGTCTTGATGTATGATTCCCTCAAGCAGTATGAAATGTCCTTCATTGTCCCTTCTGACTTTGGTTTGAAGTCCACTTTGTTTGATATGAGGATGAAAACCCTGACTTGTTTATGTAGTCCATGTGAGTGATACATTTTTCTGAACCCTTTACCTTCAGTCTTAGGATGTCTTTTCCTATGAGGTAAATCTCTTGACAGCATATTTTGGGGTCTTTTTAAAAAAATCCAATCTGCCAGTCTATGTCTTTTGATTGATGAGTTTAGGCCATTAGCATTCAGGGTTATTATTGAGATATGATTTGTATTACATCATTTTGATTTATTTTTGGTCTTTAACTTGACTTAGTTTTTCCTTTGACTGATCTTTCTTTTAATATAGTTCCTCCATTGCTGATTTTCATTATTTTGTTTGTTTGTTTGTTTTTTTAATTTCCTCCTCATGGAATATTTTGCTGAGAATATTCTGTAATGCAGGCTTTCTAGTTGTGAATTCTTTTAACTTTTGTTTATCATGGAAAATTTTTATTTTATCTTTAAATCTGAAACTTAATTTTAATGGATATAAAATTCTTGGTCGGCACCCATTGTCTTTCACAGTTTGATATATATTATTCCAGGACCTCCTGAATTGAGGGTCTGGTTTGAGAAATCAGCTGAGATCCAAATTTGTTTCCCCCTACATATAATTTGATTTTTTTCTTTTGCAGGCTTTAAAATCCTATCTTTATTCTGTATATTATTCAGTTTCATTATAATGTGCTTTGGTGTGGGCCTGCCATAATTTTGTACATTTGAGATCATGTACACCTGTCGTTGTTGACTTTCCATTTCATTTTTCACATTTGGGAGGTTTTCTGATACTATATCATTGAAAAGAATGAGCATTCTTTTGGTTTGTATTTCTATTCCTTCATCTATCCTGATAACTCTTAAATTTGGTCTTTTCATGTAATTCCATATTTCTTGGAAATTCTGTTCATAGTTTCTTACCATCTTCTCTGTGCAGTCAACTTTATATTCAAGTGTATATATTTTCTCTTCATTGTCTGAGGTTCTGTCTTCAAGTGGTCTAGTGTGTTGGCAATACTATCCATTGGATTTTTAATTTGGTTTATTGTTTCCTTCATTCTGAGGAATTCTGCTTGATACCTTTTTATAATCTCTGCCTCTTTATTGAAGTGATCTTTCACTTCCTGCATATTCTTTCCAATACCATTCTTTATTTTAAACATCAATCTAACTATGTATTTCCTAAACTCCTTCCCTGTCATTTCTTCTACTCTATTTTCTATGAATTCTATTGTTGGGACATCTTGGTTTATTTGAGGCACTTGTTTCCTTGCTTTTTATTAATGTTGTTTGTGTGTCTTCTTATCTAGCAATATGGATCTGAGGCAGTAAAATTTCTACCCTCTAGTCTTATAGTATCCCTGAAGGTTTCCAGTACCTCACCTTTCAGATGGAAACCAATATTGACAATGCAAACAATATACCACCTTAAACCAAATGGCTCCTCTCAAGGCATTTATGGTTTTGTCACAATAGACAGAAATGACATGTTCAATTATTTTCTACAATATAAACAGTAAGTTTGCTAAAACAGTAAGTTTACTGTTTCAAATGATGGACAGTGAGGGAAAAGAAGTAGTGTAAGATTTGATGTTTATGATGGAGAGGGAGAGAAGACAGGTAAAAATTTATAGTAAGAGCAAGGGAGGAATTAATAGTGGTTGGCTATTAGTATGAGAGGAGTGAGAAAGAGAATCCAAGGAAACAGGTGAGAGAAAAAAAATGCACAGATTTTTTTAAAAGTAAAATATAAGAATACACAACAAAATTGTCATATACTATTCAGACATCCCATTCCTCAGTAAATTCATGCATGAAAAATATTTGGATTCAAAGATGGTAGAGGTGTGAGAGAGAGAGAGGGTAAAAAATGAAAAAAAAAAAAACAAGGAGGAAAGTCTCAATAGAAAATTGAATGATTGCTTCTGTTGGCTTTCAAAAATTTTCTCAGTTTCCCTTCTCTGACAATTGGTGGGGTTGTCTGAAGTTTGATGTTAGCTCCATTCCAGTGGGTGACTGGTTGGGTGGGTGAGCAGAGAGCAAGATGCTCTCATACCCTCTTACCATCTCAGCACCTATTGTAGCCAGCCCTTCCACCCCTGCACACTTCAAGACTCACTGAGCTGAAGAGAGTCCAGTTTTCTCTAGTTTCTTCAACCTCTGAATACCCACAGGGAAGTGCTCCTAGTCTCCAGCTTTCCACAAGCTTGCCAGACCCAGACTGGCCCACATGAACACAGCTAAAATCTGATAGACCTAGGCTTCAGCTTCCCTTGGCCTCATCTTGCTGCAGTCCCAATAACTCAATGCTCTTTCAACTGGTATAGTAACCATCAGGGATGCATTCATACAAAGGAGTGACAGTGTGAAGAGGCAGCCAGATGGCAGCCACTACCACACTGAGCAGAAAGACCTCAGCTGCAACCAGACGTGCAGGTACCCAAATATATCTCCAGGTACTGGTCTGAGATCCCAAACCCAGGTGGCCAGGCCATGAGAGGGCAGCAGCTGTGTCAGCAAACCTGCAGACCCTGGCTGTTGCCCAAAGATAGTAGGAGCCACCTGAAACCAAACCTGTGGGTACTGTGATAATGAATGTTCAGGCAACAGCAGGCAGTAGGCAATCAGCTGTCAGTCTGCAGGGGGTCTGCAGACTACAGCCAGAAGATTGGTGGGTGTACATCATGTAGTGGGCAATGGGTAGATGAAAGGTAGGTGATGGGCAGGCAAGAGGTAGGCAAATGGGTAAATGGCAGATGATAAACAACAAGCAATGAGCAATTCACACTCAAAAGGCAGGGGACATGCTGGCAGATGGGGGACAATTGGAGTAAACAGCAGGGTATGTCTGGACAGTGATGACTGCCTTGCCGAGAAACAGTATTTCCTCAGCTTGAATCTGGTTACAGAGAGACAAGGAATGCAGCCTCCCTCTTGTCTGCCATCTCAGATCTCCTGGGATATATCCTTCCAAGGATCTGCCAGACAGTTTTCTAAAACAATTATATCATATTACATTCCCATCAGCAGTGCATGAGGGTTCCAGATCCTTCTCATTCTCACCCATACTTTCTCTTTCTTTTATTATAGCTCTCCTAGTGGATGTGAAGTGATATTGTTTTTGTTTTTATTGGTCTGATGGCTAAGTATGGTTAGCATTCCTTTATGTGCTTATTGGTCATTTGTATATCTTCTTAAGAGGCATGTCTATTTGGAAACTATGATCATTTTTAAAAGGATTATTTGACATTTTACTGTTGAATTATAATAGTTTTTTCATATATTCTAAACACAAGTCCCTAGTTAAATATATGTTTCCAAATATTTTTTCTTATTCTATGAATTGTCTTATCACTTTTCAATATGGTGTACTTCAAAGCACAAAATATCTTAATTTCATGAAGTTCATAAATGTACATGTGTGTACCTTTGGTATCATATCTAATAAGCCATTCCCTAACCCAGAGACATGAATATTTTCTTCTTTTTTTCTTTCTAAGACATATAAATATAGAACTTACATTTAGGTCAGTAGTCCTTTTGAGTTTTTGTATCTTACTTAAAATATTAAAAATGGTTTTGTGAAAAAAAACCCATTTGTGAGCTGGACACTGCTTGAAACACATGAACATTTGAATAGCACAAGGTTCACTTTTACATTAACTAGAGAATACACTTACTAGAAAATATGTTAAACTGCCTTGGTGCTTTGTTTTGGAAGATAGGCAAGATAATTTTTCCCAAAATCTATGAGTTAGCATAAGAGACATTTATTTCCAGTTTCCAGAATTTAAAAAAAATAGCAATCTAGGCTACTTGAATCTATTTTTTTCTATTTTGGTTGCCTTTGGGCTATGCTCAGATTGTGTACAATTTACATGACTCCATTATGACATATCTAAGATCTAATTAGCAATATTGCTCCTTAGCATCAAGAAAACCACATAAATTATTAATGGTATTTGCATTTTTGACATCTAAATTGGACATTGTCAGATGTTTCTGTCCAAGTTTTGTTGTAGAGAAATATTGCAAGATAAATTCAACCTTCCGCCTTCCCTCTGTCCTATAGATATGATTCTTCCCTGAAGACTAGTTGGTTCATATTCTTTTCTTTTCATATATTCCAAAGGCAACTAGCATTATTGCCAGGTCATGGGCAACTGCAAGCATATGAAAGGAATTATGAACCTTGGGAAACTATGGGGAAGAAAAATGGTACATTTGGCAAAGTAGTTACACAGTCAGGGTTGGTTATGAGAAAGAGGTGAATTGTTAGAACCATGTCTCTGATGCCAAAATACAGGTAAACATAGGTCAATGAGTCAAAAGAAAACAGAAGGTATGATATGAAGTCCAAATACAAAGTTGTGTTCAAGGACTTCAGCTTAAAAAGAGGAAAACAACCATGCATGGAGTCTTTTTTCAAATAATTTTTCTAATTAGTTATATATAACAGTAGAATGCATTTTGACACATTGTACACAAATGGAGCACAACTTCTTCCTCTGACTGAACATGGTGCAGAATCACAAAGGTAGTGTAATCATATATGTATATAGGGTAATAATATCTGCCTCATTCCACTGTCCTTCCCAACCTGACATTCCCCCCTCCCCTCACTCCTGTCTGCACAATCCAAAGTTTCTTTATTCTCCCCACCCCATTATGGATTAGCATCCACTTATTAGAGAAAACATTCAGACTTCAGCTTATTTTACTTAGCATGATAATCTCTAGTTCCATTCATTTACCTGAAAATGCCATAATTTTATTCTTCTTTAAGACTGAGTAATATTCCATTGCTTATATATACCACAGTTTCTTTTATTCATTCATCTGTTGAAGGACCTCTAGGTTGGTTCATAGTTTACCTATTGAAAATTGAGTTGCTATAAATATTGATGTGACAATGTCACTGTAGTATGCTGATTTTAAGTCCTTTGGGTATAAACTAAGGAGTGGGATCACTGGGTCAAATGGTGGTTCCATTCCAAGTTTTCTAAGGAATCTCCATATGCTTTCCATAGTGGTTGCACCAATCTAAAGTTCCACCAACAATGTATGAGTGTACCTTTTCCCATTTCCTTGACAACACTTACTGTTGCTTGTATTCTTGATAATTGCCATTCTAATTGGAGTGAGAAGAAATCTTGGAGTAGTTTTGACGTGCATTTCTCTTATTGCAAGAGATAATGAACATTTTTTCATACATTTATTGATCGATTGTATTTCTTCTTCTGTGAAGTGTCTGTTCAGTTCCTTAGCCCATTTATTGATTGGGATATTTGAGTTTTTTGGGTATTAGGCTTTTTGAGTTCTTTATATATCCTGGATATTAGTGCTCTATATGAGGTGCATGTGGTAAATATTTTTCTCCCATTCTATAGGTTCTCCCTGTTTTAAAAAACACTAAAGAGAGGGTTGTTAAATTTTTAGCTATGGAAAGAACAGACAGACCAATAGGTAATATGTAAGGAACAGAGTACAGAGAAGCAGGAATAGCAACTTGGAACATAAAACTACACAACAGCTTAACCAAAAATATATTTTTGGGCTTCATAAGACCAGAAATTATGTCTTTTCATTTCTATTACTTCAGTGCCTAAACAACCTGACATAAAACAGGTGCTCATGCTGTGTAATGAATGAATAAATGTATGTTCATAGTAAGGCATAAGTTGTCTGTTTTTAGGCTTAATTGAAGCCTTCTCTAGCATGGGTGTGGAAGGTTCTTAGTTATACACAGTTCTCCATAGACAGGTAGGACTCTGCAGATGACTAAAGTTGGAGACTACAGTTGAAGGGGTAGACTGACTTAAATCTACTGAAGCATGCTTGTTATCAGTACCCAAAGGTCAGATGTGTGGTGGTTAAGATAAAGAGAAAATACAAGGGAGCAGTTCATATCAATTAGGAGAGTCAAGAAATGGTGATTAGGTAGGTGGCCTGACCAAGGTTGTACTAATGAACTTCAAAAATTCATCATTCAAAGAGTCTTACTTAAAACCTAAGTTAAAAGATTGGCCTATTTTAACAATCTACCTTCTTAGAAAACCCCAGGTTTACTGAGATGGTATCTATATCTGTTCACTTGTTGGTTAGGATGATCAAAACTCAAGAAAAGTCCTGTTACTTCCAAATTCAAGAGTATCAAGGAATTTCTCATACTGGAAATAACAGATCAGAGGATGGTTTGAAACCAATGTGAGGAAAACTATGGTCCCATGAGCTCTCTACTGTTCATCAGGAGTAATTGATGTGTACCCACTAAGGAGAAATCTAAAAATTTTAAACACATTATTATAAGTAACACTATATTTATATTACCTAAATACCTGACAACAAAACCTCATGGTTTGTAGGAACAGTTAAGAGTAATCTTGCCAGGTGTGGTGGCACATGACTGTAATCCCAGCCACTCAGGAGAATGAGACAGGAGGATTGAGGGTTCAAAACCAGCCTCAATAAAATCAAGGCACTAAGCAACTCAGTGAGACCCTGTCTCTAAATAAAATACAAAATAGGACTGGAGATGTGGCTCAGGGATTGATTGCCCCTGAGTTCAATTCCCAGTACACACCTACCCCAAAAAAAGAGTAATCTCAACAGATGTGGTGTTCCAGCCTCTGCCTGAGTATGTCCAGTGATGACCACTTTAGTCCCTGAAAGTTATAAAATGCTTGCTCAGATTAAAATGAGTAAAACAAGGAATTGAAAAGTAAAACACCTAAACAATACAACTAAAACAAAAATCATGAAGCAAGCTTCTATGCCAAAACATAATTAACTAAGAGGTTGAGGTTGTTGTGAAAATTAAATAACTATTGCATGTAAAACAATTAGAACAAATCCTGGAATCTGAAATATCAAGGTTCAATTCAGGTATGTGAATTCAGGCACTATTTTCAAATTAATAGCTTAGGATTTATAGCTTATGAATTGGATGGTTAATAATAAACTCAGTGTGGGGTTAATAGGTCATCATAAAGAAAACATGACATAGTATTGACAACTTAGACCCTGGGATCTGACAAGCTTGATTTACATCCCAACTCTGATACTAATTTAGTTAAGTGAGCTTGGCACCTCATTTAATTTTTGTCTTATTGTCTTCATCTGTAAAACACAGTTAATAGCAGTATCAATTTCCTAGAGATTTTGTATAGATTAACTGAATTAATATATATAGGATTGTTATAAAAGTGAACTTTATACAAGCCTTTACAACTATTTTTCCTAAAGATACTATTATTTTTTTTTCAGAGCCTGCCTTCAAGCAAACAAAAAGCTTAAATCAAAGCATTCAAAACAAGCAGTGTGTAATTTCTTCCTTGCTCTCTTTGCTTGGTATGTCTTTGGCTATGCAGCGAAGTTTGTGGTTCCAAATACATTTTTAAATTTTTTTCTAGTTCTGTGAAGAATGCCATTGGATTTTGATAGATATTGCATTGAACTTGCTGATGGTTTTCAGTAGTGGACATTTTAACAATATTGATTCTTCTGATCCATGAACTCAAGATGTCTTTCCACTTTTTTTGAGTCCTCTTCAAGTATATCATCAATATTTTAATACTTTTTATTTTAGAGGTCTTTCACCTCTTTGGTTAAATTTATTCCAAGGTATTTTGGTAGCAATTGAAAATGGAATTGTTTACTTGATTTTTGTTTCAGATAATTTCCTGTTGACATAAAACAACACTACTGATTTTTGTGTGTTAATTTTCTATCCTGAAATGTTGTACAATTTATTTATTTGTTTAATAGTTTGGGGATTTCCTGTATATAAGGTCACAAGGACAATTTGACTTGCTTTTTTCCAGTTCTAATGTCTTTTTAAAATTATTTCTCTTGCCTTATTGCTGTGGATAGGACTTACAGAGTAATACTAAATACAAGTTGTGAGGTCAGATGCCTATAATCTCAGTGACTCAGGAGGTTGAGGCATGTTTGAGGCCAGCCTCAGAAAATCGGCAGGACCACAAGCCACTAAATGAGACCTTTTCTCAAAACAGAAAAGTAAGTGGCTGGGTATACTAGCCCAGTGGTAAAGTGTCCCTGGGATCAATCTCTAGTACCAGAAATAAGATAAAATGAAATATATATTATTAATGTGGTGAAAGTCAGCATCCTTGTCTTGGCCTAGAGACCTCAGAAAGCTTTCAGCATTTTCCCCATTAAGTATAATGTTAGTTGTTAATTTACTATAGATGGTCTTTTTTGTACTTGTAAACAAATGGGATACATGTTGTTTCTCTGTTTGTACATGGCATAAAGGCATACCATTTGTATAATCATAAATTTACATAGGGTAATGTTTGATTCATTCTGTTATTTTTTCCCTTCCCCCCACCCCTCCCACCCTTCTTTTCCCTCTATACAGCCCTTCCTTCCTACATTCTTGCCCCCCTCCCTAAACCTAACACTAACCGTAACACTAACCCCTCCCACCCCCCATTATGTGTCATCATCCACTTATTAGTGATATCATTCTTCCTTTGGTTTTTTGAGATTGGCTTATCTCACTTAGCATGATATTCTCCAGTTTCATCTGTTTGCCTGCAAATGCCATAATTTTATCATTCTTTATGGCTGAGTAATATTCCATTGTATATATATACCACAGTTTCTTTATCCATTCATCAATTGAAGGACATCTAGGTTGGTTCCACAATCTGGCTATTGTGAACTGAGCAGCTATGAACATTGATGTGGCTGTAGCTCTGTAATATGCTGATTTTAAGTCCTTTGGGTATAGGCCAAGGAGTGGGATAGCTGGGACAAATGGTGGTTCCATTCCAAATTTTCTAAGGAGTCTCCATACTGCTTTCCAGAGTGGCTGCACTAATTTGCAGACCCACCAGCAATGTATGAGTGTACCTTTCTCCCCACATCCTCGCCAACTCCTGTTGTTGCTTGTATTCTTGATAATCGCCATTCTAATTGGGGTGAGATGGAATCTTAGGGTGGTTTTGATTTGCATTTCTCTTATTACTAGAGATGTTGAACATTTTTCCATATGTTTGTTGATTGCTTGTAGATCTTCTTCTGTGAAGTATCTACTCATTTCCTTAGCCCATTTGTTGATTGGATTATTTGCATTCTTGTTGTAGAGTTTTTTGAGTTCTTTATAGATTCTGGAGATTAGTGCTCTATCTGAAGTATGATTGGCAAAGATTTTCTCCCACTCTGTAGGCTCTTTCTTCGCATTCCTGATCGTTTCCTTTGCTGAGAGAAAGCTTTTTAGTTTGAATCTATCCCAGTTATTAATTCTTGCTTTTATTTCTTGTGCTATGGGAGTCCTGTTGAGGAAGTCTGGTCCTAAGCCGACATGTTGAAGCTCTGGACCTACTTTTTCTTCTATTAGATGCAAGGTCTCTGGTCTGATTCCAAGATCCTTAGTCCATTTTGAGTTTAGTTTCGTGCAAGGTGAGAGATATGGGTTTAGTTTCATTCTGTTGCATATGGATTTCCAATTCTCCCAGCACCATTTGTTGAAGAGGCTATCTTTTCTCCATTGCATATTTTTGGCACCTTTGTCTAGGATGAGAAAATTGTATTTATTTGGGTTTGTGTCTGTGTCTTCTATTCTGTACCATTGATCCACCTTTCTATTTTGATACCAATACCATGCCATTTTTGTTACTATTGCTTTGCAGTAGAGTTGAAGATCTCGTATTGCGATACCCCCTGCTTCACTCTTTCTGCCAAGGATTGCTTTAGTTATTCTGGGCTTTTTATTATTCCAGATGAATTTTGCAATTTCTTGCTCTATTTCTGTAAGGTACATCATTGGGATTTTAATTGGAATTGCATTGAATCTGTATAGCACTTTTGGTAGTATGGCCATTTTGACAATATTAATTCTTCCTATCCAAGAACATGGGAGATCTTTCCATCTTCTAAGGTTTTCTTTAATTTCTTTCTTTAGTGTTCTGAAGTTCTCATTGTAGAGGTCTTTCACCTCTTTTGTGAGATTGATTCCCAAGTATTTTAATTTTTTTGAAGCTATTGTGAATGGGGTAGATTTCCTAATTTCTCTTTCTGAAGATTCATCGCTTATGTATAAAAAGGTCTTAGATTTATGTGCATTGATCTTATATCCCGCTACTTTACTGAATTCACTTATGAGATCTAAGAGTTTTCTGGTGGAATTTCCTGGTTCCTCTAAGTATACAATCATATCATCAGCAAATAGGGATAGTTTGAGTTCTTCTTTTCCTATTTGTATCCCTTTAATTCCTTTGGTCTGTCTAATTGCTCTGGCTAGATTTTCAAGGACGATACTGAATAGAAGTGGTGAAAGAGGGCATCCCTGCCTTGTTCCAGTTTTTAGAGGGAATGCTTTCAGTTTTTCACCCTTTAGAATAAAATTGGCCAAGGGCTTAGCGTAGATGGCCTTTACAATGTTAAGGAATGTTCCCACTATCCCTATTTTTTCTAGTGTTTTGAGCATGAAGGGATGATGTATTTTATCAAATGCTTTTTCTGCATCTATCAAAATAATCCTGTGATTCTTGACTTTAAGTCTATTGATATGGTGAATGACATTTATTGATTTCCTGATGTTGAACCAACCTTGCATCCCTGGGATGAAACCCACTTCATCATGGTGCACTATCTTTTTAATATGTTTTTGTGTGCGATTTGCTAAAATTTTGTTGAGAATTTTTGCGTCGATGTTCATTAAGGATATTGGTCTGAAATTTTCTTTCCTCGATGTGTCTCTGTCTGGTTTAGGTATCAGGGTAATATTGGCTTCATAGAATGAGTTTGGGAGGGTTCCCTCCTGTTCTATTTTATGGAATACTTTGAGAAGTATTGGAATGAGCTCTTCTTTAAAAGTTTTGTAGAACTCGGCTGAGAACCCATCTGGTCCTGGACTTTTCTTTGTTGGTAGGCTTTTGATGACTTCTTCTATTTCATTACTTGAAATTGGTCTATTTAAATTGTTTATGTCCTCCTCGTTCAGTTTAGGCAATTCATATCTTTGTAGAAACCTGTTGATGTCTTTGAAATTTTCTATTTTGTTGGAGTATAGATTTTCAAAATAGCTTCTAATTATGTTTTGTATTTCAGTCGTGTCTGTTGTGATATTTCCTTGTTCATTCCGAATTTTAGTGATTTGGGTTTTCTCTCATCTTCTCTGTTAGTGTGGCTAAAGGTTTATCAATTTTGTTTTTTTTTTCCGAAGAACCAACTATTTATTTTGTCAATTTTTTGTATTGTTTCTTTTGTTTCAATTTCGTTGATTTCAGCTCTGAGTTTAACTATTTTCTATCTTCTACTACTTTTGGTCTTGGTCTGTTCTTCTTTTTTTAGGGCTTTGAGCTGTAGTGTTAGGTCTTTTATTTTTTGAGTTTTACTTCCTTTATTAAATGCGCTCCATGAAATAAATCTTCCCCTAAGTACTGCTTTCATAGTGTCCCAGAGATTTTGATATGATGTTTCTTTGTTCTCATTTACCTCTAAGAATTTTTTAATTTCCTTCCTAATATCTTCTGTTATCCATTCATCATATAATAGCATATTGTTTAATCTCCAGGTGTTGGAGTAGTTTCTGTTTCTTACTCTTTCATTTATTTCTATCTTCAATTCATTATGATCTGATAGAATACAAGGTAGTGTCTCTCTCTTCTTGTATTTGCTGACATTAGCTTTGTGGCATAATATATGGTCTATTTTAGAGATGGATCCATGTGCTGCTGAGAAGAAAGTGTATTCGCTCTTGGTTGGATGGTATATTCTATAAATGTCTGTTAAGTCTAAATTATTAATTGTGTTATTGAGATCTATGGTTTCTTTGTTCAATTTTTGTTTGGAAGATCTGTCCAGTGGTGAGACAGGCGTGTTAAAATCACCTAGTATTATTGTGTTATGGTCTATTTGGTTTCTAAAATTGAGAAGGTTTTGTTTAACATACATGGATGAGCCCCTGTTTGGGGCATAGATGTTTATGATTGTTATATCATGCTGATTTATGCTTCCCTTAAGCAGTATGAAATGTCCTTCCTTATTCCTTCTGACTAACATTGACTTCAAGTCCACATTATCTGAAATGACGATGGATACTCCAGCTTTTTTGCTGAGTTCATGTGCATGGTATGTTTTTCCCCATCCTTTCACCTTTAGTCTGTGGGTATCTCTTTCTATGAGGTGAGTCTCTTGCAGGCAACATATTGTTGGATCTTTCTTTTTAATCCAATCTGCCAGTCTATGTCTTTTGATTGATGAATTCAGGCCATTAAACTTCAGGGTTATTATTGAGATATGATTTGTATTCCCAGTCATTTGGTTCATATTAAAATTTTATTTATTTATTTATTTATTTTTTGACACATCTTGGTTCCTCCTTTATTTGACAGTTCCTTTAGGATAATTCCTCCCTTTGCTGATTTCCTTCTTTGTTTTTTATCTCTTCCTCATGAAATATTTTGCTGAAAATGTTCTGTAATGCTGGCTTTCTTTTTGTAAATTCTTTTAGCTTTTGTTTATCATGGAATGATTTTATTTCATCATCAAATTTGAAGGTAAGTTTTGCTGGGTATAAGATTCTTGGTTGGCATCCATTTTCTTTCAGAGCTTGAAAAATATTGTTCCAGGCCCTTCTAGCTTTTAGGGTCTGGATTGAAAAATCTGCTGATATCTGTATTGGTTTCCCTCTGAATGTAATTTCGTTCTTTTCTCTCACAGCCTTTAAAATTCTGTCTTTATTTTGAATGTTAGGTATTTTCATTATAATGTGCCTTGGTGTGGGTCTGTTGTAATTTTGTGTATTTGGAGTCCTATAAGCCTCTTGGACTTGATTTTCCATTTCATTCTTCAGATTTGGGAAATTTTCTGATATTATTTCATTGAATAGATTGTTCATTCCTTTGGTTTGTTTCTCTAAGCCTTCCTCAATCCCAATAATTGTCAAATTTGGCCTTTTCATGATATCCCATAGTTCTTGCAGATTCTGTTCATGATTTCTTACCATCTTCTCTGTTTATTCAACTTTGTTTTCGAGGTTAAATATTTTGTCTTCAATATCTGAAGTTCTGTCTTCCAGGTGTTCTATTCTATTGGTTATGCTTTCTATGGAGTTCTTAATTTGGTTTATTGTTTCCTTCATTTCAAGGATTTCTGTTTGGTTTTTTTTCAATATCTCTAACTCTTTATTGAAATGATCTTTTGCTTCCTGAATTTGCTCTGTTAACTGTTGATTGGTGCGATAATTCAATGCCTGCATTTGCTCTTTCATCTCATCGTTTGTTTCCCTAATCATTTTAATTATGTACATTCTGAACTCCCTTTCTGTCATTTCTTCTGCCATGCTGTCATTGGATTCTATTGATGTAACATCTACATTTGTTTGTGGCATTTTCTTCCCTTGTTTTCTCATATTGTTCAGGAATCAGTGGGTCATTAAGATATTGCAGATTTCCTTTATCGACTTATAATGTCCCTGAAGATTGCTAGTATATCCCCTCTTATCCTTCAGTAGCCTGAAGTCTTGGAGGAAGTTGGTAATGAGGAGCTCCACGAAGAAGCTGCCTCTCTAGAGATGGTGACATTCAGGTGGCATATATTCCCTGCTAGTGGTCAGAGGTGCCTCCACTTGTTGACCAATGGTCATCCAATAGGGAACTAGGCTGTGGGTTGAGGCAAGGCCTGTTTGTTCCTGTGTCTCTGGTTTTACCATCCCTGTGGGAAAACCTCTCCCGGCAGGGAAGACTCATCCGGTGGGGATGTCTCGCTGGTCAGTTCCCCTCCTAGAGGTTCTCCTCAGTCCATAACTACCACCTGGGCTGGGCTGTCTTCCTCTGCAATGTTCCCAGGGGGCCGGACCTATCTCCTGGGTCTGGGAGACTCACCCTCCGCAGGCGAGTCTCCTTAGGCTGCCTCTCCCAGAGAATCTGCCCACAGTCCTGGAAACTTCGCTCCCCCCCTAGACATGTCTCTGTGTGGCTCTTCCAGCAAGAAGCCACCTATCTCCTGGGACCCTGCTCTGCACCTAATCACCTGGCTATGCGGCCCCTCCTCTGGGCCGCCACCTGGAGCCCCATACAATAGCTCCGATACCCAGAGACCCACCACACACCTACTCCTCCGGACAGCCACCCTGGTTTCCGACGCAGTCACTAGGAGTCCAAGCAACTCACTTCGAGTCTCCTCCCGCCAACCGCCCGTAGCCCTAGGCAGTCACTCCAAGCCCAATTGACCCGCCCTGTTCCTCCTCCTCCTCCTCGGGGTACCCCCCGGGTGTTCAGGATTGGTGGCTCCGAGACCAAGCGACCCACTGCGCTCCTCCTCCAGGCAGGCCACCGGTGTTCAGGAGCGGTCGCTTTGAGTGCAATCAACTCACCACTCGCCTCCTCCTCTGGCAACCGCCTGTGGCTCTGATGCAGTCACTCCTAGACCAAATGACCCATCGTGCTTCTCCTCTTCCTCCGGGCAACCCCCGGGTATTCAGAAGGGGTTGTTCTGAGTCCAAACAGCTCTCGGTGCAGCTCCTCCTCTGACAACCGCCTGTGGCTCTGATGCAGTCACTCCTAGACCAAGCGACCCTCCGCACTTCTCCTCTTCCTCTGGGCAGCCCCCCGGTGTTCAGAAGCGGTCACTCTGAGTCTAAACAGCTCACCACGCAGCTCCTCCTCAGGCAGCTGCCCGGAGCCCCAGTGGTTGCTTCCGAGTCCAAGTGCTGTGCTGAGCCGCCACCTCTACAATGATCCCAGTTGTCCGTGTTTACCGCTCCAGTGGGGGGAGGGGCGTCTCACTGAGCAACTCTACTTCACAAAGTTCCCTGCGTTTCATGGCTACCGCCCCATCTGGGACACCTCCCCAACGGGAGAGACTCACCTGGCAGCTTTGAGTTGGTCCCAAGTCTCTCACTATCTCCTCTTTTGAATCCTGCGTCCTGGAGCAACGTGAAATGCAGCCGCCCTCGAGGCCGCCATCTTCAAAACCCCAAGGATTGCTTTTGATTACCTTCTCGATCCTGTCCAGGAAGAGCTCTTTGGCACAAGTTCAGCTGCCCTACAGCAGACCTCTTGCCCTGAAGCCAAACAAAATCTCTCTGTCCACTTGAACACTGAAACCCTGCAGCCTCTCAAGCAGTGCTGAAGTCCATAGATAGTCTTTATTATGTTTGGGTACATTCCTTCTATGCCTAAATTGTTCAGTATTTTTATCATGAAGGTATATTAAATATCGCTATTGACTTTTCTGCAACTATTGAAATGATCATGTATTTTGTCCTTCATTCTGTTGATGTGTTTTTTTTATGTTTATTGATGTGCACATATTGAAAAATCATTGTGTCCTTGAGACACTTAGTGATTATTTATTGTGGTGAATAATTTTTAATGCACTGTTTGTTTCAGTTGTTAATATATTGTTCAGGATTTTTAAATAAAACAGAACTACCATATTTTCCAAAAATCTCACTACTAGGTATTTGTCCAAAGGAAATAAAATGAGCACATCAAAGAGACTCCCATGTTCATTTCAGCACTATTTAGAATAAGCAAGAAATGAAAAGAACCTAAATACCAATCAACTGATGATTAAAGAAAAAGCATTCCATATTCACAATGGAATGCTATTCAACTCTAAAAAATTATGAAATTCTGTCATATACAACAGGGATGGAACTAGAAGTGAAATAAACCAGGCACAGAAAACAAGAAGAGAAAAAAAATCACTATATTATCTCACTAGTGTGAGTGGGAAAAGAAAATGATCTCATAGTGGTTAGGACTTGAATACTGATCACCAAAAGCCTGGGATGTCCTTCCACTTTTTTGAGTCCTCTTCAAGTATTTCATCAATATTTTAATAGTTAGTAGAGGAGTAGAGAAATATTGGTCAATGGGTACCAAGATAAAATTAGAACTAAGAAGATCTAGTGTGCTATTGCATAGTAGGGTGATCATAGAAAACAATAATATATGGTACATCTAAAAGAGCTAGAAGAAAGGATTTTGAAAGTTGTCATCATATAAAAATGATAAATGTCTGAGGAGATAGATATGTTTAGCCTGATTTAAACATTTCACAATTTATACATATATTGAAACACTACATGGTATTTATTAATATTTATAGTTTTTATGTCCCTTAAAATAAATTGTAAAATAGTAAAATAGCACTGTGACTAATTCTAAAACACAACCCTTCATATTTATGTACATTTTAAAATTTTTAGTTTTCAAGATGATTTTAAGGCAAGCATCTCTCAGAGTAACTCTGTGAAGAGTGTTCTATGGTAAGAGAGAGACAGTTTAATCACTATACCTCACTTGGTATTTCTGACACAAATTGTGGAAACTTGTGTAGTTCTTTGGAGTTGACACACTAGAGCCTGCACCCTGGCAGGAAACTTTGGGGATAAAGAGGAATTTAGGATGGGGAAGGGAGTGATTCTTCCCTCTGAGTTCAGAGTCCAAGCACTCTTTTTACCTCAGGAGCTACACAACACTTGGAGATGTTCACCAGTATTCCAGAGACACTGAGGATTCAGAAACAGGAGTGAAAATTATGCTATAAGTATATTTATATTAAATATTTCTGAACTGTTTAATCTTTTATTTCTGTTGTCTATATTCATAACCTGACCATAGCCTAAAGTGGAATTGTCCATCACTTAGCCTCAGATCTTATTCCTTGCCTATGGAGAAGTATTCTTAGACATGTTAACTAAAGAATATCCCAGAAATACTCACTCAGATATACAAAAACATGTTCATATATACCGTTGGGAGTATGACTTTGCAATCTAACTGTGTTTAATAAACTATTAACCTCCGCCCAAAAAAACATTGCTCCAAACACATTATTGACCCTTGCTTTGGAAAAAGAGTTCAGTCTTTGCATATACACACAGGGACACCATACTGTGGTTTATAAAGAGACATAATGAAGATCAGATCTCTGCCAGAGATCCTTGGTCTCTGTGCAGTCATTCCTTGTAACTATTTCCAACTTCCCTGAGTGCCAACTTTCAGGACCTCCTCTGTAGGACCATTCTTCATGAATGAAGATGTCTGGGATAGCTTTAACCTCATATTTGTCCAGAGTCTAGAAGATAGCCTTCCAGATATGTCTTTATTGTGATGGTTCTGTCTTTAAAAGTTCCCAATAAATTCCCAACATGATAGAAAGCATTTCTTGTAGCCTTGGAGTAGGATATGCTAATAAACATTCTAATATACTTCCCTGTTGTGACATCATGTTGATCCATTTTTTTATTTTCTTTTATTTTTATTTATTTTTTTAAATTTTTTTTATTATTATTATTGTATACAAATGGGATACATGTTGTTTCTCTATTTGCACATGGAGTCAAGGCATACCATTTGTGTAATCGTACATTTACATAGGGCAATGATGTTTGATTCATTATTTTTTCCCTTTCACCCACCCCTCCCACCCATATTTTCCCTCTATACAGTCCTTCTTTCCTTCATTCTTACCACACTCCTTATCCCTAACCCTAAACTTAACCCTAAACCTAATGCTAACCCCTCCCAACCCCCATTATATGTACTCATCTACTTAGCAGTGAGATCATTCGTCCTTTAGTTTTTTGAGATTGGCTTATCTCACTTAGAATAATATTCTCCAATTTCATCCATTTGCCTGCAAATGCCATAATTTTATCATTCTTCAGTGTGGAGTAATATTCCATTGTATATATATGCCACAGTTTCTTTATCCATTCATCAATTGAAAGACATCTAGGTTGGTTCCACATTCTGGCTATGGTGAATTGAGCAGCAATGAACATTGATGTGGCTGTATCTCTGTAGTATGCTGATTTTAATTCCTTTGGGTATAGGCCAAGGAGTGGGATAGCTGGGCCAAATGGTGTTTCCATTCCAAGCTTTCTGAGAAATCTCCATACTGCTTTCCAGAGTGGCTGCACTAAATTGCAACCCCACAAGTAATGTATGAGTGTTCCTTTTTCACCACATCCTCGCCAACACCTATTGTTGCTTGTGTTCTTGATAATCACCATTCTAATTTGGGTGAGATGAAATCTTAGGGTAGTTTTGATTTGCATTTCCCTTATTACTAGGGATGTTGAACATTTTTTAATATATCTGTTGATTGCTTGTACATCTTCTTCTGTGAGGTGTCTGCTCATTTCCTTAGCCCATTGTTGAGTGGATTATTTGTATTCTTGGTGTAGAGTTTTTTGAGTTCTTTATAGATTTTGGAAATTAGCGCTCTATCTGAAGTATGGTTGGCAAAGATATTCTCCCACTCTGTAGGTTCTCTCTTCATATTGCTGATAGTTTCCTTTGCTGAGAGAAAGCTTTTAAGTTTGAATCTATCCCAGTTGTTGATTCTTGCTTTTTTTTCTAGTGCTATGGGAGTCCTGTTAAGGAAGTGTGATCCTAAGCCAACAAGTTGAAGATTTGGACCTACTTTTTCTTCTATAAGATGCAGGGACTCTGGTCTGATTCCAAGATCCTTGATCCATTTTGAATTGAGTTTTGTGTAGGGTGAGAGATAGGGATTTAATTTCATTCTGTTGCATATGGTTTTTCAGTTTTCCCAGCACCATTTGTTGAAGAGGCTATCGTTTCTCCATTGCATATTTTTGGCACCTTTGTCTAGTATGAGAAAATTGATTTATTTGGGTTTGCATCCATCTCCTCTATTCCATGCCATTGATCTACCTGTCTATTTTGGTACCAATACCATGCCATTTTTGTTACTATTGCTTTGTAGTAGAGTTGAAGATCTGGTATTGCAATACTCCCTGCTTCACTCTTGTTACTGAGGATTGCTTTAGCTATTCTAGGTTTTTTATTCTTCCAGATGAATTTCATAATTGCTTGCTCTATTTCTCCAAGGTACATCATTGGGATTTTAATTGAAATTGCATTGAATCTGTATAGCACTTTAGGTAGTATGGCCATTTTGACAATATTAATTCTTCCTATCCAAGAACATGGGAGATCTTTCCATCTTCTAAGGTTTTCTTTAATTTCTTTCTTTAGTGTTCTGTAGTTCTCATTGTAGAGGTCTTTCACCTCTTTTGTGAGATTGATTCCCAAGTATTTTATTTTTTTCAATGGTATTGTGAATGGGGTAGTTTTCCTAATTTCTCTTTCTGAAGATTCATCACTTATGTATGAAAATGCATTGGATTTATGAGCATTGATCTTGTAACCTGCTAATTTCCTGAATTCACCTATGAGTTCTAAAAGTTTTCTGGTGGAAATTCCAGGTCCTTCTAAATATATAATCATGTCATCAGCGACCAGGGATAGTTTGAGTTCTTTTCCTATTCGTATCCCTTTAAATTCTTTGGTTTGTCTAAGTGCTCTGGCTAGAGTCTCAAGGACGATGTTGAATAGAAGTGGTGAAAGAGGGCATCCCTGACTTGTTCCAGTTTTTAGGGGGAACACTTTCAGTTTTTCACCATTTAGAATGATATTGGCCATGGGCTTAGTGTAGATGACCTTTATAATGTTAAGGAATGTTCCCACTACCCCAATTTTTTCTAGTGTTTTGCACATGAAGGGATGCTGTATTTTATCAAATGGTTTTTCTGCATCTATTGAAATAATCATGTGATTCTTAACTTTAAGTCTGTTGATATGGTGAATGACATTTATTGATTTCCGAATGTTGAACCAACCTTGCATCCCTGGGATAAAACCCACTTGATCGTGGTGCACTATCTTTTTAATATATTTTTGAATTCAATTTGCTAAAATTTTGTTGAAAATTTTTGCGTTGATGTTCATTAAGGATATTGGTCTGAAATTTTCTTTCCTCCCTGTGTCTCTGTCTGATTTAGGTATCAGGGTGATATTGGCTTCATAACGAGTTTGGGAGGGTTCCCTCCTCTTCTATTTCATGGAATACTTTGAGGAGTATTGGAATGAGCTCTTCTTTAAAGGTTTTGTAGAACTCGGCTGAGAACCCATCTGGTCCTGGACTTTTCTTTGTTGGTATGCTTTTGATTACCTCTTCTATTTCATTGCTTCAAATTGGTTTATTTAAGTTGTGTATGTCCTCCTCGTTCAGTTTAGGTAATTCATATGTCTCTAGAAATTTGTTGATGTCTTCGAGGTTTTCTGTTTTGTTGGAGTATAGATTTTCAAAATAGCTTCTAATTATGTTTTGTATTTCACTCGTGTTTGTTGTGATGTTTCCTTGTTCATTCCAAATTTTAGTAATTTGAGTTTTTTCCCTTTTTCTCTTTGTTAGTGTGGCTAAGGGTTTATCAATTTTGTTTATGTTTTCAAAGAACCAACTATTTATTGTTTCTTTTGTTTCAATTTTGTTTATTTCGGCTCTGATTTTAACTATTTCCTATCTTCTACTACATTTGGTATTGGTCTGCTCTTCTTTTTTTAGGGCTTTGAGCTGTAGTGTTAAGTCTTTATTTGTTGATTCCTATTTCTTTTGTTGAATGTACCCCATGAAATAAATCTTCCTCTAAGTACTGCTTTCATAGTGTCCAGAGATTTTGATATGATGTGTCTATGTTCTCGTTTACTTCTAAGAATTTTTTTTATTTCCCTCCTGATGTCTTCTGTTATCCATTAATCATATAATAGTGTATTATTTAAGCTCCAGGTATTGGAGAAATTTCTGTTTTTTATTCTGTCATTTATTTCTAATTCCAATCCATTATGATCGGATAGACTACAAGGTAGTATCTCTATCTTCTTGTATTTGCTAACAGTAGATTTGTGGCATAAAATAAGGTCTATTTTTGAGAAGGATCCATGTGCTGCTGAGAAGAAAGTGTATTCATTCTTTGTTGGATGGTATATTCTATATATGTCTGTTAAGTCTACATTGTTGCTTGTGTTATTGAGATCTATGGTTTCTTTATTCAATTTTTGTTTGGAAGATCTATCCAGTGGTGAGAGAGGTGTGTTAAAATCGCCTAGTATTATTGTGTTGTGGTCTATTTGATTTCTGTAATTGAGAAGGATTTGTTTGACATACGTGGATGAGCCAATGTTCGGGGCATAGATATTTATGATTGTTATGTCTTGCTGATTTATGCTTCCCTTAAGCAGCATGTAATGTCCTTCTTTATCCCTTCTGACTAGTTTTGGCCTGAAGTCCTCATTATCTGAAATGAGGATGGATACTCCAGCTTTTTTGCTGTGTCAGTGTGCATGGTATGTTTTTTCCCATCCTTTCACCTTTAGTCTATGGGTATCTCTTTCTATGAGATGAGTCTCTTGCAGGCAGCATATTGTTGGATTTTTCTCTTTAATCCAATCTGCCAGTCTATGTCTTTTGATTGATGAGTTCAGGTCATTAACATTCAGGATTATTGTTGTGATATGATTTGTATTCCCAGTCATTTGACTCATATTTGTTTTTTGACATGATTTGGTTTCTCCTTTATTTGGCTATTCCTTTAGGCTTGTACCTCCTGTTGCTGATTTGCATCTTTGTTTTTCATCTCTTCCTCATGGAATATTTTGCTGAGAATGTTCTGTAATGCTGGCTTTCTTTTTGTAAATTCCATTAGCATTTGTTTATCATGGATGGATCTTATTTCATCATCAAATTTAAGGTAAGTTTTGCTGGGTATAAGATTCTTGGTTGGCATCCATTTTCTTTCAGGGCTTGGTAAATGTTGTTCTAGCTTTTAGGGTCTGGACTGAAAAATCTGCTGATATTCTTATTGGTTTCCCTCTGAATGTAATTTGATTCTTTTCTCTCGTGGTCTTTAAAATTCTGTCTTTATTTTGTATGTTAGGTATTTTCATAATAATGTGCCTTGGTGTGGGTCTGTTGTAATTTTGCATATTTGGAGTTCTGTAAGCCTCTTGTACTTGGTTTTCCATTTCACTCTTCAGATTTGGAAAATTTTCTGATATTATTTCATTGAATAGATTGTTCATTCTTTTGATTTGTTTCTCTAAGCCTTTCTCAATCCCAATAATTCTTAAATTTGACCTTTTCATGATATCCCATAATTCTTGTAGATTCTTTTCATGATTTCTTACCATCTTCTCTGTTTGGCCAACTGTTTTCAAGATTAAATATTTTGTCTTCAATGTCTGAGGTTCTGTCTTCCAGGTGTTCTATCCTGTTGGTTATGCTTTCTATGGAGTTTTTAACTTGGTTTATTGTTTCCCTCATTTCAAGTATTTCAGTTTTTTTTTTTTTTCAGTATCTCTACCTCTTTATTGAAATGATCTCTTGCTTCCCGTATTTGGTCTTTTAACTGTTGATTGGCGTGATGATTTAATGCCTGCATTTGCTCTTTCATCTCCTCCTTCAATGCCTGCATTTGCTCTTTCATCTCCTCATTTGCTTCTCTGATTGTTTAAATTATGTATATTCTGAACTCCCTTTCTGACATTTCTTCTGTTGTGCTGTCATTGGGTTTCATGGATGTAGTATCTAGGTTTGTTTGGGACATTTTCTTCCCTTGTTTTCTCATATTGGTCAGCTGTCAGTGGGACCCTGAGATATTGCAGATTTCCCCTATTGGCTTATAGTGTCCCAGTAGATTTCCAGTGTATCACCTCCCAGCCTTCAGTAGCCTGAAATCTTGGAGGAACTTGATAAAGCACTGCTTCCGACGAAAGCTGCCCCTAGTCCTCTACTGGTTCCAGGGATTGTAGCTGGCTCTGTGCAGAAAGGCTCTAACTGGGGACCTGCACCATGCAGCTGGCCGTGTGGGACGAGTCCACTGCCAGAGTGTGGAAGGCTACGTATGGAAAACTCTAGTTGCCCTGCCCTGCTCTAATAAGTCACCCCTATCTGTGCCTGCTGCTCAGGCCAAGTTTCACCCAGTGGGGGAGACTCACCCTGTGACTCTATTTTTGTCCAAGTCTCTCAATGCCTCCCCTTCTTGAGTCCTGGATTCTGGAGCAACTGGAGATGCAGTCACCCTCTAGTCCACCATCTTGGATTGCCCCCATGGAAAGAGCCTGTGGCTGGAGTGGGCTGAGCCACCTGGAGAAGTCTCTGGCTGCCCTGCCCTGATCCCAGAGGCTGCTTGTGGATTGAAGCTCTCATTTGGCTCGGGGACTTGTGGCTGACTCTATGTAGAAAGGCTCTCAGTGGGTGGTCTGTTCCAAGAAGCTAGCCTTGAAAGGTGCCTCCCACCACAGGGGTCCAGGCTGCTTGGAGAGGTCTCTGGCTGCCCTGTCCTGGTCCCTGAAGACACTTGCGGGCCAGAGTACACTGCGCTGCCTCCGGGACTTGGAGCTTGTTCTGATCAGAAAGGCTCTCACTAGGGGGCCTGCTCAGAGAACCTGGGTAAGCTGGCTGTGTGGGAGGGGCCCACAGTCGGAGTGTGCAGGGCTGCCTGTGGAAGACTCTAGCTTCCCTGCCCTGCTCCGATAAGCCACCTCTATCTGGGTCTGCCACCCGGGCCGAGCTTTACCCAGTGGGCAGACTCACCAGTGGCTCTATTTTAGTCCGAGTCTCTCAATGTCTCCCCTTCTTAACTCCTGGGTTCTGGAGCGACTGGAGGTGCAGTCCCCCTCTAGTCCACCATCTTCGATCGCCCCATGGAAAGAGCCTGTGGCCGGAGTGTGCAGAGACGCCTGGAGAAGTCTCTGGCTGCCCTGCCCTGATCCCAGAGGCTTCTTGCAGATTGAAGCTCTCAGTTGCCTCGGGGACTTGTGGCTGGCTCTATCATCTTGTTGATCCTTGATCAGCACTTAATCACCTATTTCAGAATTGCCTCCAGATAAATTGGAAGGGAATTAAAGAAACTTGAAGTGGAGATTCCAGACACAGTGTAATTAACCATGCAGTCTATGTGATAATGAATGTATTGTTTCTTGTTGCTAGCATAACAAATATTGCAAATGTATTGACTTAAAACAAATTAAAATAAATTAAAATAAATTTATTATTTTTTAGTTCTGGAAATCAGAAATACTGAAGTGAAGATATCATCAGGGCATTTCTTTTGGAGTCTTTATAGCCATTTCTGTTTCCTTGCCTTTTTCATCTGCTAGAGTCTGCCTGCATTCCTTGATTTAATTGCCTCTTCCTTCCTGTTTGAAGTCCATCATTCCAATCTCTGCTTCCATTGTCACATCTCCTCCTTCTATCTTTTGTTCAACTCTCTTCTTGTTACAAAACCCATTGTGGTTACATTAGATTTTCCCAGATAATCTAAGATAATCTCTCCATCTCAAAATCTCAACTTAATCACATTCTCAAAGTACCATTTGCCATTCACAGGTTTTGGGGATTAGGACATGAGCACCTTTGGGGGCTATTATCCTGTCTGCCTAAATGAACAAGACAGTAGCCTTTTTAGGATAAAATCTTCCCCTTTCCCTGTTACTAAGAGTGTTAAATATTTGCTGGTTTCACCAGTTTTTACATTTCATTTCCTGCTTTTCCATCCTGACATCACCACTACTGACCCCTTTCAAAAAGGTAGATTTCTTATAGGTGGAGGATGATGCAGTGTTTCAGCATTTTTTCTTCTGACCTCATTAAAGCTTGCTCTAACTATATATGGCCTCATTGGGTAAGACCATGCATTTTCCTTATGTAAATCCAAGACTTCTTTCTGTTTATTTATTAGCAAAGTTAACATAAATAAAAGTGAATTAATTAATATGGACAGATGGGTAGGCCTAGTGTGTTGGATGTGTTTGAGAGCAGTAAGTTTGAACAGTTGCATAAGAGTTGCATAAGAGTGAGCAGGAGATAAAATGGTACAAAATGAGGTCAAAGAAATAGCCATGCACAAAATCACTAAGGGCCTGGATTTTACTCTTCTCCCTATGGAATGCTATTGAAAGGATATTAGCCAAAAACCTCCATTTTCAATATATGGGAGATCATGGGAATGGAGCAAAGGTGAAAAGAAAACAGCCTTCTCTTGCCAGTTTGGTGAAAGGTGATTTTTTTTCCTATATGTGATGAGAATGCATTGGAAGACTGAGCACAAGAATAAAATGCCAGGATATGTCTATAAAGGATCACTATGGTTTCTGTGAGCATAGACTAATAGGTATAATAAAGGAAACTAGGATAACATTGCATTGCCCATAGTTAAAGAAAGAAGATAGCAACTTGGATTGAAGAGAGAGCAGTAAATGTGGTAAGGACATATCTGAAAAGCATTTGCAATATAGAAAAAAAAAAGCACAGGGTAGGGGATGTACAGGATAGGGGATGCAGCATTCTGTGTGGTTGGTAGGACCATAGGCCAGTTTCCAGACTTGGCCAAATCCCAGATGTGCCCAGATCTTGAGGAGTGGTTTCAGAGGGCAATGTCACTGGGGCAGGTGCTAAGCTTGGTGACACATGGGCCCTCATGAACCCCTCCATCCCAGCCTTGTCCCCTAGACCTGATGGGGCTTATTGCCCAAAGCAGGACCTAGATGACCAGACTGTCATGATGCCCAGTGTGGTCAAACAAGAACAGTGCCACCTAACAGTCCTGGAGGGTAGTGTGAGTTGTCAGGTTTCAGTGGGGTCCTTTGTCCTGACTGGACCTGGATCGATCCACAGCCTGCACTGCTGCGCCCCACACACACCACAGCTCCTATTCAACTGGGTCAAGAGGTTAGGACCACATTTCTTGAAAGATCAGTCCCCTGGTCCTCACTCCCTTTGTATTTCCACTTACTGTCATTGCAGAGCTGGCCCTCATTTTGAATCGATCTGAAGCAGCCAGGACTGGAAGTATCTGTGGTTGCCATGGAAACTGTGATGCCACAAGCTGTTATGCTGCCCCTCTGTGACCTCAGGTGCTATCTGTGGTGCAGGCATAAGGTCACTGAAGCAACTCCTCACACTCCAGGTGACCCAAGGCCCAGAAAAACCCTCTGTGAGAGAGAGAAAGTGCATTCTCCCACCAGAGCCTGAATTCTCCAGGCCCTTCACACCGGACACACCCAATGCCTGCCCCTTCCACTTTGAATAGAGTCGCTCTCCCATCTTTTTCTCTCTTGGCACAGGAGCACAGGAAAGCAAGTGAGGCCTTTTTCAGAGTGGAATGGATTACAGTCAAATGATTGAAAGATCCTGGATATGACTTTCAGCCACTTATCTCACTCCATTGAATCTTGAGAGAAAAAGCTGCAAACATAACTAGCAGCATATGGAAATTGGATGAGAAATTTTCTTTTCCTGGCAGCAAATATTGGTCCTGGGACACCACACCCCACAAGCCATTACCACTTCCCTTTGCCTGTTTAGATTTATTGACAGTGTCTGGCTGAGTTTCTGAGGCATTCTCTAGTTTAGGGAAAAAGGCTTTGCCCAAAAGAAACACCTTCTTCTACCTCACACATAAAGGAGATAGTAGACAAAATTCAGCACCTCCACTGGGTTGTGCATTTGGCCCATATGTCTTCTGCTTAGAAATTTTCCAAGGAAAATGCCAGGAGGAAAAAGAGGAGTTTGGAAGGAATTGGCAGATTTTGATTGGAATGGCTAGGGATTCAGGTGTGCATGATCCCCAAAATCTCCCTTCATACTAACAACCTGAGCATATTCTAATTACCACATATGCCTGCCTCTCCTTCTGCCCCAGCCTCCATGTTTATGGACATCGTTTTCTGCTTGGTGATCATCTACAACCCTTTTCCTCCTTTAATAGACAGGGGTGCACATGGAGATTGTGGGTCTTGACAGGCACAAAAGGTTTCTTGCAGGATTATTGTAAAAAGGAAAATGCAGAATTTATTAAAATTTGTTGGCCTTCTCTGGGACTGATTTTTCTGCATAAAATTTCAGAGAGTCAGACCCATAGATGATCTAGAGTGTACCTAAAAGGTATTCTCCAGTGCTGAATAAATGACTTGTTTTGTAGAGTGCTTGCCCAGCATGCGCAAGGGCCGCAGTTTGAATCCCACATCCCTCAAATAATAAAACTCTATTGAATATGCCAACCCTCCCTCATCTCAACTTTTTGTACTCTTTATCAACTGAATCGGTACAGATAAAGAAGTACTAGTTTGACATGCAAGCATTTTCCAGTGAAACTTTCAGCATGGAGCTGCAGTGCTTTCCTGGTCACCTGCATTTCTTAGGAGTTGTTCCTTGAGATGAGTCAACTCTCAGGAATTGATAGCTTAGATCATTCTCACAAGTATGTTCCTGGGTGTATATCATCAGCAAGTTCTTGAAGCAGACAATGTTCATCAGGTTGCAATGGAAGGAAATTCAATATGACCACTGCACTTGTCTTTGGGAATTTCCAGGCTTCTCAGGCAAACTCCAGATTCTGTGCAAGTGAAGTGGACTCACACACCTCAGCACTTTCCATGTGAACCTCAATGTCATCTTGAATAGCAAGAGGTGAGGATCAAAGACAGCTACCCTTTCCCCTGGCTTTTCTCAGTCAGTTTTCATTTGGAATGGGTTGCAAATGTCTTTATGAAAAATTTTATGATATGGAGATAAATTCATGTTAGCTTCTGCTCAGAGCATTCAGGAAGAACAGGGGAATTTGCAACCTAGTCTCAGTCTCCCACTATCATTGGAGGTCTAGGATCTACAGGAATGAAACCATTTTATATACTGTTCTTAATTTTGAGGGAGGTTCTGAAGAGATGCAGTGTAGAATTTGGAGAAGGATATGGTGTTTTCAGGTTTACCACGGTTCTGGGAATGAGTGGATTGTGCTTCATAGGGTCAGAAATGACACAAGAAGTCTTTTGAATGAAGGAAAGCAGACACATTAGGCATGTGGCATGTTGGTGGTGGACCTAAGAAAGTCTGAGAAATGAAAAGGATGTTAAAATTTGAAATTGCTTGAGGATACACTCTTCCAACTCAGTAAGTCCTGTCACACATTTGCATTTGCTTTAACCCATTGATATTCAGGTTTTTACCCATGTTGGGTCTTTGCTTTTGCTTTTCAGCACAGATGGTTATGATTAAATTTCTGATATTGTGGTGCACTCTTTATTTTGAGACCCATGCTTCAGTGCTGCATATCCCAAAATGAAGTCATATATGCTTAAGGTCATGGGAGTATGTGGTGTGGTGTAAGGAAAACCTTTCCTCATAGGTCTTGTGCCAAGAAAAGTAGAAATCAGCATAGGTATCATCAGTTGTGCCTTGCAAGTAACAGGAGAAAGCCAGGAATTGGCAAGGGCATTGATGTCCTTGCAAGGGGAATTAGGGTCAGATGGTTGCTTACAGAATGATCTGGCAAAGGTTACTTCCTGTATTGGTGCAGTATGTTGAAGCTGAAGAGATGTCCTGGAATTTAGGCATAGACATTAAACAATGACCATTTTTTTAGTGTCACTTTACTGTAGTTGGTTTTCAGCACCAACACCCTTTTGCTTTTCATGCCCCACAAATGTCCTCACTCTTCCTTTTTGAGTATTCAGCTTTGAAGCTTCCTAACCATTCCTCATTCAGCATGATGCATGTTCAAATTTGTTACTATGCCCTGTGAAATTGTGTTCATCATGCCAACAGCAGGCTCTTGTTTTATCCACTGGCTTGTGGTCTGCATCTTTCAGGGGCAAGATAGGTATCTTGGCCATTTCCCAGAGGGTCTTGTGCCACAGAGGCACTAGTCTGGTCAAGGGAATGAACCCTTGGGTGAACACAGATTGGCCAGATATTTCTGCCTCTGAAGGTGAGTTGAAGGACCTCTGGAAAAATCACAGCAGTACAATTTCTGAGTGCAGCCCAGTTGTAAGGCAGCAGCCAAGGTGGTTGCACCCGGCAGGTGGAGGGAGCACAGATAATTTCTCCTTGCTTGACAGCTCCCGCCTCCATCCAACATGCTGAGTGAATGACTTCCTGGTCTCTTCATGAGAAATCCCAGCAGTCACCCACCTCCACTTAGAAGACCAACTCCCTAGCATCCAACTGTTTCATGTCAGGGCTTTCTAGGAAAGGAAGGGCAACTGACCAGACTGTGTGTGATATTTCCCAATTCAAGGAGCACCTAAACCAGAGAACTGTGCTGCATGCTCCCCTGCACTGAGCTGTCACCAGCCATCATGCCGTGTGACTGGTAGGGCCCTAGGCTAGTTGCCTGACTCGGGGAAATCCCGACTGTGTCCAGACTTGGAGGAGTGGTTTTGGAGGGCAATGCTGCTGGGGTCAATGCTAAGCTTGGTGATTCATGTGCCCTAATGCAGTCCTCCATCTCTGCCTGGTCCCCTAGACCTCATGGGGGCTCAATGCCTGCAGCAAAAGCTAGATGTCCTGGCTGTCATGATGCCTGGTGTGACCAAAGGATCAAAGCACCACCTAGCAGACCTGGAGGGTAGTGTGAGCTGTCAGGCTTTAGCGGGGTCCCTTGTCCTGCCTGGACCAAGAGCAATCCACAGCACACTCAGCTGCATCCCGCACACACCATAGCTCCTCTTGACCTGGTCCAAGAGGTTAGACTCACATTTATTGAAAGATCAGGTCCCTGGCTCTCAGTCCCTTTATCTTTCCTCTTACTGTCACTGCAGAGCTGGTGTTTGTTTTGTATCTCTGTCTGAAGCGGCTGGAACTGGAAGCATCTTTGGTTGCCATGGGACCCGTGATGCCCCTGAGCTGTCATGCCACCCCTCTGTGATCTCAGGTGCTATCTGTTGTGCAGGCACGAGATCATGAAAGCAACTCTTCAAACTCCAAGTGGTCCAAGGCCCGGAAAAAACCTCTAGGAGAGAAAGAAGGTGAATTCTCCCGCCAGAGTCTGGATTATCCCGGCCCTTCACACCTGACATGCCCAAAGCCTGCCCCTTCCACTTTGAATAGATTCACTTTCCCATCTTTTGATCTCATGGCAAAGGAGCATGGGACACCAAGTGAGGACTTTTTCAGAGTTGAAAAGATTGCAGTTGAATGATTGAGAGATCTTGGATATGACTTTCAGCCACTTTTCTCACTCCATTGAATCTTGAGACATAGAACTGCAATCATAACTAGCAGCAGATGGAAATTGGATGAGGAATTTTTTTTTTCTGCCAGCAAATATTGGTCCTGGGTTCCCAGACCCTGTGATCCATCACCAATTCCCTTTGCCTGTTTAGATTTACTGATAACATGTTACTGAGTTTCTGAGGCATTCTCTAGTTTATGGAAAAAGACTTTACCCAGGAGAAACTCATTCCTCTACCTCACCTGTAAATGAGATGTAGATCCAGAACTTCGACTGAGTTGTGCATTTTGCCCAGATATCTCTTGCTTATAGATTTTCCAAGGAAAATTTCAAGAGGAAAAGAGGAGTGAGGAAAACATCAGCAGATTTTGATTGGGATGACTAGAGATACAGGTGTGAATGATCCCAGAAATCTCCCTTCTACTAACAACCTGAGCATATTTCTAATTCCCACATATTCCTGCCTCTCCTGCTGCTGGCCTCCATGCTCACTGACATCATTTTTGGCTCAGTTATCATCTACAACCCTTTTCCTCCTTCAATAGGCAGGGATAAACCTTTCCCCTCACAATGCAATCCTTAGATTGTGGGTCTTGACATGAACAAAAGGTTCCTTGCAGGATTGCTGTGAAAATGAAAATGAAGAATCCATTAGCAATTTTGTTGGCTTTGTCTGGTGCTTGGTTTTCTGTAGAGAACTTAACACAGTCAGACCAGTAGTGGATCTACAGGGTACCTAAAAGGGTCTGTTCCAGGGCTGAAGATATAGCTTGTTTTGTAGAGTGCTGGCTTAGCATGTGCCTCATTCTCCCTGCTTTTTCCTTCTGAGTAAGTCTCTAATGCACCCCAGCTAATGTCCTCACTCCACTCACACTGTCTGCTTCTTCATGTGGGTCAGTATTCCCTGTACCTCAGCAGGCTTCCACGGGGTCCTCACACTGCCTGCTTGGTCATGTGGATCATACTTCCCTGTACTCCTTCCTGCACCTACAGGAACCTCACACTACCTACTTGTTCAGCTATGTCAATTTTTACTGCACCTCAACAGGTTTCTCCATCTCTCTTTCCACTCCATCATGCCCAGTTTGGTCATTCCTCTCTGCATCTCAACAGGTGTTCCCATTCCCCTCACACTGCCTGCTTGCTCCCACTGGGTAGATCTTTCCTGCAGCCCAGCAGATGTCCAGACTCCTCTCCCACTGCTTGCTTCTTCAGCTGAGTCAGTCTTCCCTGCCCCTCAATAGGTTACCACAGGTCCCTCATCCTGCCTACTTGTTCAGCTGGTTCAGTCTTACCTATGCCTCAGCAGGTTTCCAAACACTCCTTTTATGCACTGCTTGCTAAGCAGGGTCAGTCTACCTTGCCACCCAGGACATTGCCACCAGACTGTAACAATGTTGCTTGCCTACTTGGTCATTCTTCCCTTCAACAGAGGTGCCTGTACACTCTTTATATTGCCTGCTTGCTCAACTGCATCAGTCATTCCTACATCCCAGCTTATTTCTACAGAGCACTAACACTGCCTGCTTTCTCACTGTGGGCAATTCTGTTCACTTCAACCAATTTCCCACAGGTCCCTCACGCTGACTGGTTGCTGTTTGTGTGTCAGTTTTCCCTGAATCCTACCAGGTCTACTCATGTCCCTTTTACTGCCTGCTTCCCACTGTCAGTCATTCTTCCCTGAACCCCAGTTGGTATCCTCATGACCATCACAATGCATGCTTGAACACATTGTGTCAGTCTTCCCTGCACCTCCACAGGTTTTTCCATGCTTCTCACACTGCTGGATTGGTCACTCTGGTTATGTTCTTCTTTCCCTCAAGGATTTTTCCTATGCACCTCACACTTCCTGCTTCCTCAGCTGTGTCTTACCTGCATATCAGCAGCTGTTGGCACACTCCTTGTACTGCCTGTTTCTCAGGTGGTTCAGTCTTCTCTGCACCACACTCATTCCTAAATGTCTGCCACATTGCTTGCTTCTTCATTTGGATCAGTCTTCCCTGTACCTGACTGGTTCCACAAGCCCCTCACACTGCCTGCCTTCTCAGTGTGTGTCAGTTTTTTCCACACCTGAGCAGATTGGCCCATGCTCTCTACAGGGCCTCATTGCTCACTGTGGTTTGGACTTCCCACAACCCCAGCTTGCCACAGGCCCCTCACACTGCTGGCTTGCTCACTGTTGGTCAGTCTTCCTGACACCCTAGTAGGAGTCTTCTTGCCCCACACACTGCCTGCTTTATCAATGTGGGTTAGTCATCCCTACACCCTAACAGACTTAGACCCTTAGTCTCTGTGAGACCCCATGGAGTTTACATTTCAGAAAGAAAATGATTACAGGTAGAAAGCAGTCTGGGGTTGTGTCAGAAAGCTGTCAGTGAGCCCTGACACATCCATATGTTCAAATGATCCAGCTCATGGACTCTGGTGCTTTAAGCTATGAGGAGCCATGTGTACCAAGCCAGAGATCTATTTGCTACCATGTGTTACAGTCTATAAATAGGCATTCAGAGGGAGTAATAATACTCTATATTATGTAAAAAATTGGTAGGAAAGATTCTTGTTTGGGAACTGTATTCCATAAAAGAAAGGTGTTGATTATTTACCACAGCAGAATCATACTGGTGAAAAGTCCTACAAATGTCAAGACTATGACAAAGTTTTTAAACAAAAATCAAACCTTATTAACCATAGCAGAATTCATACTGGAGAAAAGCTCTACAAATGTAAAGAATGTAGTAAATCTTTTAATCAAAATCAAACCTTATTTGACACCAGAGAAATCATCCTGGAGAGAAACTCAACAAAAGAATGTAGCACAACTTTTAATGAAAAATCAAGACTTATTTACCTCTAGATAACTCATACTGCAGAGAATTCCTACAAATGTAAAGAATGTGGCAAAGCTTTTTATCAAAGAGCATAACTTACTCAACACCAGAAAATTTATACTGGTGAAAAGCACTATAAATGAGGAGAATATGGCAAAGCTTTCAATAAAAAAGTATGCCTTGTTCACCAGCAGATTAATCATACTGGAGAGAAGCATACAATATAAAGAATGTGAAAAATGCTTTTCTCAAATATCACATCTTATAAAACACCAGAATTTTAGACTAAAGAGAAACCATACAAATGTAAAGAATGTGGCAAAACTTTTCATCAAATATCAAACCTTACTCAACACCAGAAAATTCACAGTTTTGAGGAGTCGTACAAATGTAGAGAATGTGGTGAAGCTTTGAATTAAAAAGTATGCCTTATTCACTGTCAGAGAAATCATACTGGGGAGAACTCACGTAACACACACAGACACTTCTATTCTGAGCAGACATAGTCATTTCCAGTTTTTTCCATGAAAGACAAAGTGGTTTGGCTTTATATAAGCAGCACACAAATTTCTTTGAGATCTGAACCATAAATACCTAAATATAATTCTCTGTCACAAACCACTATTGTTTCCTAGTGAAATTGCATTAATTTTCTGTTTCAAAAATTTCTAAATGTCCTTGAAATATAATTTTCTTCAAGAGAAAATCACGTGGCAAGAACCATTTAATATTGATGGTAATGATAGCGAAAAATTTTTCTTTCACAAAAAATGCTGTTTTTAATAAATGGAATATCATTTTAAGTCATATACACTGCTGCTGCAGGGTATTAAGTTTTGTGTATTTACTATGATGAAAGAGTCAATGTTACAAATCTACTAGGTTTATTTATACATCAGGGTTTTAAGGTAAAAAAACAACAATGTATGATTATAAATAGGGATTTATTAACTTGGTTCACAAGTTCAGAAATTGGATAGTCTCCTAAATTTCTTCACATTAGAGAGATACAGGAACTTTTAGTCACTAAGTCTAAGAAGCTAAAGCCTCAGTATAAAAGGGACAAAAGGGGCAGTCTCAGGATATTGATGAAGGCCAAGAGACTACCTGAGCCACCACAGGTGTGGGAACCTGTTGGCTTTGTGAACAAGCTGTAGTACAATATTCATGAGCAATGACTCCAAAATATGTACTGCTCTTTTGTGGGTTAATAAGGTTTGATTTTTCTTTATAAACTGTCATATTCCTTACATTTATAGGGCTTTTCTCCAGTGTGAATCCTACTGTGGTAAATAACTTTTAATTTTCCACTAAAAGCTTTGCCAAAATTTTTACATTGATAGGACTTCTCTTTAGTCTCATTTGTCTGGTGTTGAGTAAGGAGTAATCTTTGAAATAAAGCTTTGCAACACTCTTAACACTTGTAGGACTTCTCTTCAGTATAGTTTCCCTGGTGTACAATAAGGCATTTATTTTTTATTAAAAACTTTTCCATATTCTCCACAATTGTAGGGTTTCTCACCAGTAGGAATTATCTGGAGTTGAGTAAGATATTATCTTTGAAAAGAGGTTTGCCACATAATTCACATTTTTAGGGTTTCTCTTTAGTATGAATTCTGCTGTGGTTAATTAGCTTTGATTCTTCTTTAAAAGCTTCATCACATTCTTCATATTTGCAGGACTTCTCTCCAGTGTGAATTCTCCTGTGCTAAATAAGGTTTGAATTTAGATTAAAAGCTTGGCTGCATTCTCCAAATTGTAGCACTTCTCACCAGTATGATTTCTATGGTGTTAAGATATGATCTTTAACAAAAAGTGATGCCACATTCTTTACATTTGTAGGTATTCTCTCCAGTATGAAATATCTGGTGGTGATTTGATTTCTAATTAAAAATTTGATTTCTTATTAAAAAGCTTGCCATATTTTTTATATTATAGGACTTCTTTCCAGAAAAATTCTGCTCTGGTTAATAAGGTTTAATTTTTCCTTAAAAGCTTTATCACATTATTCACACTTGTAGAATTTCTCTCCAGTGTGAATTCTACTGTGGTAAATGAGTTTTAGTTTTTGAGAAAAAGCTTTGCCACATTCTTTACTTTAGTAGGTCTTCTCTCCAGTATGATTTCTCTGCTGGTGAATGAGACATATTTTTATTAAAAGTTTTGCCACATTGTCCATATTTTTAGGGTATTCACTAGTGTGAATTTTCTGGTGTTTTGTAATGTATGATCTTTGATAAATGTGTCACCACATTATTTACATTTGTAGGTCTTTTCTCCAGTATGAATTCTACTGAGGTTAAGAAGTGTTGATTTCTTATTAAAAGCTTTGCAACATTGTTTACATTTCTAGGGATTTTTTATATTATGATTTTTCTGGTGGTGAATAAAGCATACTTTCTTATAAAATATTGCCTCATTCTCCACATTTGTAGGACTACTCACCAGTATGAATTCTCTGGTTTTGAGTAATGTATGGACATTGATAAAAAGCTTTGCCACATGTTTACATTTCTATGTATTCTCTCCAGTATGAATTATCTGGTGGTGAATAAGACTTGATTTTTCTTCCAAAGCTTTGCAACATTCTTTATATTTGTAGATTTTCTCTTCAGTGTGAATTCTCTGATGGAAAATAAGGTTTGTTTTTTGATTAAAAGCTTTACCATATTCTCTATATTTGTAGGGATTCTCTCATCTATGAATTATCTGGTGTTGAAGAAGGGTGATATTTGAGAAAATGCTTTGCCACATCCTTAAAATTTTCAGGCTTTTCTCCAGAATGATATCTCTGGTGATGAATAAAGCATTTCTTTTCAATTAAAAGCTTTGCCCCATCATCAACATTTTAAGACTTTTCAGCAGTGTGAATTCTCTGGTGTTGATTAAGCTATGATCTTTGACAAAAAGCACTGCAACATTCTTTACATTCATATGGATTCACTCCAGTATGAATTATTTGGTGGTGAAAAAGATTTTGTTTCTTATTAAAAGATTTATAACATTGTTTACCTTTACAGAGCCTCTCTCCAATATGAATTCTGCTGCAGTGAATAAAGTTTGATATTTTTAAAAATTTTATCACATTCTTCACATTTGTTTGGCTTCTCTCCAGGGTGAATTTATCTGTGGTAAATAATGTTTATTTTTTGACTAAAAGCATTGCCCTATTCTTTATAATTTTAGGACTTCTCTTTAGTCTGAATTATCTGGTGTTTAGAAAGGTGTGATTCTTGAGAAAAAGTTTTTCCACATTCTGTATATTTTTAGGGCTTCTCTTCAGTATGATTTCTCTGGTGGTGAATAAGGCATACTTTTTTTTTCAAAAGTTTTGACACATTCTCCACATCTGGAGAACCTCACACCAGTATGAATTCTCTGGTTTTGAGTAAACTATGAGCTTCCTAAAAATGCTTTAAATGCTTTGCCACATTATTTATATTTGTAGGGCTTCTGTTCAGTATAAAATTTGCCATGGTAAATAGGGTTTTATTTTTCTTTAAAAGTTTCATCACATTCTTCATGTTTGTATGGCTTCTCTCCAGTGTGAATTCTGCTGTGTTAAATAAGCTCTAATATTTGTCTAAACATCAATCAGGAACTGACAAGGAGTCCTTCAGAAGCAAATAACTACATAAAGAAGACAACTTCCATGCAAGTCTGCTGTTTCAAGCCCAAAACTACATTGAGTGGAATATCTGGCCCAGGACCATGGAACACGGCAATGGAGCACTGACTTTCACATTATGAATCTGCACAATACCTTGTGTACCTTCATTTTTTAGCTACATGTCCTTCTACTTCACCAATTGAAATTTTTGGATTGTTGACAGACACTTGTTAATCTTAATTATGATCCCTGTCATGTTAATATTAACATCACTCTTTTTAGTTTTAGTTCATGGTAAGTTTTAGTTCAACACATGGCTGAAATTTATTCATGAATCTGATAAAACCATGCATTTTAAAATCACTGTAGAGTTTGTATGTGACTAGTTTCCTCCCATATTCCTTTGATGCCAATTGGATTCAAACATGAATTGACATTTTACATGACAAATTATTAAAATTAGACAATTTGGCTAATATCTGGACCAGATTGAGAAAAACTGTCTTTACTCTTCCTTCTATAGGAGTCAATAAACCTGACTCTGTTTGGACTATGCATTTGTCCCTTGTGATCTTAGACTGATTAGGTAAGGTGCATAATAATTATTTATACACTACAAATACATAGTGATTATAATAGCCCAAAACTGGAAACAAATCAAGTGACAATCAAGAGAAGAATGATAAATATTGTATAATTATACAATGGAGTATATCTCTACAGTGAGAAAATAAACCATCGCTACACATGTATGATTCCCATAGACATAATGCTGAACAAAAGAATCTAAACACAAAAGGGTACATATCATGTGAACCCAGTTGTTTGATTGTCAAGATCAGGTAAAAAGCAACCTATGGCAGCAGAGATTGGGATACTGGTTTACCTGGGTATAGGGAGAGCAAGGGAGTACAGGATAAAAAGTAATGAATATGAAGGAGCATGATAGAACCTTTTGAGTTTCAGATAATGCTCTTGAGCTGGACAGAAGTTACACAGGTATACACATATTTCAAAATTCACCATACAGGAGCTGGGGTTGTGGCTCAGTGGTAGAGTGCTTGCCTAGTCTGTGTGAGGCACTGGGTTCGATCCTCAGCACCACATAAAAAGAAAATAATAAAATTATTGTGTCCATTCACAAGTAAAAATATTTTTTAAAAAATCACCATCAGTATACTTAATACATAAAGTGCTTTATTCCATATACATTACTCAGTTCCATGTAAAAAACTGAAATAAAAAGAGATTAGAATTAATGAAGTATGTATGATATCTATCAAATAAGCAAGAGCAAGGTTATAAATCATTTCTGCTAGACACAGAAGACAACCTTCAAAAAATTATGGATTATCAATAAAATGACCTTAACTCTTCCTTCTATCTGGTATCTGAAGCACATAGAGATTAATCTGAAGATATTAATATTACAGACACTCATCAAAGAACTAGATCTTCAACTTATCTCTGAAAAAAAGCCCATTTTCATTAAAACAAGATCACAAAGATGTCCATTTTCCCTGTGTTAATACATTTAGTAAAGTTGAACTTTTGCTTATTTGTTAAAAAATACAATATTTAAATATAATTAAAGACAACAGCTACAAGAGGTGTGTGCATAGACAGGACCTGGTGTGGTGGGGGAGGGAAAGTGAGTGGGAGGAGGAACAATATAAGAGACTTATGAAAAGTATGATGCTGGCACATGAATAAATGTACTAATGCAGCAGAATAGTATTCCCAGGAAAAGCTCTACCAGCCCTAATACATATTTGGGAATTTAGTTTATAATAAATATGGTATGGAGAATCCATGAGGAGAAATAATGAAAATTTTAATAAATAGAACTGAGATAAATGCAGAGTCATCTAGAGAGAGAAAAAAGTTAAATTCAAACTATGCCTTCTACCAAACACTTTATAGCAAAGATTTAAATATTTAAAAAAAAAAACTAAAAAGAAGAAACCAGAGGGAAATTTCTTTGTAATTTTAGAATCAAGCAGGCCTACCTAAAAATGACACAAAATCCAAAGGCTATACAATAAATTAAATGACACTACTAAAATATTGTATGACTGTGTAAAATAAAAAAAAAAAACTCTTTATAAGGGAATATCAACTTTTTCAGTTTTCTACTGGGTATCTATCTGAAACCTGCAGGGCTGACTTCAGATTGTATAGCAACATAAAAGCAATCTGGGCACTAACTAAAATAAGTCTTGAAATTATTGGATCAAATATGAAGTCCTGATTAAAATGATTGATACAGTAAGGACATTCTAATGTTCCATGTCCTTGATTTCTAAATCCATAGCTAATATGTATGTTCAAAAACTCAGACATAAACAAACAAAACATTCCTCTGTAATAATTCTAATTATTAGTATAATTATTTAATATATTTAATGTATCATCTTTCTCCATTACAGTTTACAATTCCATTTGCATTTTTTTAGTCATAGGTCTTATTTTATATCTTAAATCACATTAAATTTCTTGAAACAAGTACACATTTAAGTCAATAAACCCATATCTATAATTCCTCTTCAATCTGTTGTTGTAAACTAACATAGTTAAAATGAAAAACATTGATGCAAAAATGTTAAACTGTCAGTTAACATTAAATACAAAAATAAATCTTTCTTTTTAAGTATTTTTAGAAAAGAAAATCTTCAAGCTAATCTAAAAATGGTGAAAACACCACCAGTGCCCAAAAACAGGGAACTAACTACAATAAATCAAGTAATAAAACATTATGTAACCATTAGACATAACAGTCAAAAAGGCTAGGCTAATGTATAGAAGATACTTATATATTAAGTAAAATTTTATATGTAGTATAAATTCAAGCATATAGGTAAACAAAGTATACATAAAATATGTGTGTATATACAAAGTATACATGGGCAAGTATGAAAAAAATTTGGCAAACTATTAATTAGAATTTGACTGAATGATGTGTTTTTTCTTCCTGCAAATTTCTTGCAATGGGCATGATTATCTTTATAATTAGAAAAGAAAATCTCTGAAAATGTTAAATGAACACAAATCCACCAAAGGCAGAAAAGCAACATATATCTTAGAGGAATTCTGATATGCTAAGAGCACATAGCCTTGATTAATCTGAGAATTTCTTATTGCATAAAAGTATAACAATACTGAGCTCAAGCCTCTAAAACCACCAATGGAAACTGTATACCAAACACATGCAACTTATTTCTGAAGCCATCTGTTCTGCTCTGGCATTTGTGCTTGTAGATGTAATGGTAGATCTAATGGTATGATGAATGATGGCATGGGGCTGTGAAGAGAAGCATAGTATATACACTTTAAAACATTTCAATGATAAAGTTAAATATCAAACTTTTAGCTACTAATTAAGTGGTCCTGACTGACAAATATCTACTAATATATTATAGGACAGATATAAAACAAACACAATAACCACTAAGGTACTCTAAAAATGTATTTACTTAGATCATGTTTATACTGTGTAAAACACTAAAGGGATTCAGATAAAATCAAACACAAATCTTGTCTTTAGAGTTTATAGTCTAGAAAGATAAGACATACAAACATTTACAGAAAAAGAAAATATAAATGATATTTCTTAAGAAAAATAAGTTACTAGTAAAGCCCAGAGGAAAGAGAAATGACTTCCATACCAAACTGAAGGAGTACAGAAGTTCTGCATGAAAGAGCTATGATCTGATCTGGGACCTCATACTTGTGTTGGTGTTGGATATGTAGCAATGTGGGAGAACCATTAGGCACAGAAAGAGTATGAACAACTGACCCAAGAAAGAAAAAGAAACTACAGTGTTTTCAGGTGTTGGGGTTTGCGTATTATTTGTTTGCAGATTAAGAGATGACAAGGTTAGAAAGACACACTGGGTGTGAGCCAGATTATGAAAGGCTCTGAATGCCAGGTGAGGGCTCTAAATCTTATTTTCTCAGCAAGAGGTTTTATTTGTTTATTTATTTGAGGATTTTACAGAAGGAAGTGGTATCAGCAGAGTCAGATTTAAGTGTAATTTGGTGAGTGTGTGAGGATGTATGGAGGGAAGAAACTTTGGACGTAAGAAGATTAGGAGTACAGTAGCAAGGCCAATAAAAAGTTTACTACTTCCACCATCTTGCAAAAGTTGCTGCTCCATTGAAATTATGCCTTCAAATCAACTCCTGTCTACCAAAGTTCGGAGACCTCATTCCTATTCACTCATGGCTCTTAAAGTAATTTATGTTTTTTTTTTTTTTCCATTCTGCTTCAAAACCAAAAAGACTCATAATCAAGCCAAGAGACTTTAAAAGCTGAGGTGAATCCATGATTCTAAATTAGACATTCGTACGTACTTCAATGCATTCTTCACCCTGACATTACATCTGGGTTATGGCTTGAGATCTGTTGCACGAATTCTCAATATATTCCAAATCTCTGATCCTTTAAACTTACTCTCTTAGTTACTTTCTTTATACTTGTTTAATGTTCCCACTGGAATATCAAGGTTATTGATCTACCACATCCTCAGTCTGCATCAGCATCTCCTCCTGTCTTTGTCTCCCTATCCAGTTTCTATCTTATAATCCCAAATTTCAAGCAATCTCTTGCCAATATTCTACATTCCCTTTGCCTCTCTGGCCTTCAATATTGTGACAGAGCAAAAAGCCAACCCTGAATGATCTCAGTTAGTGACATTTGTGATTCCATCTTGAGTATCACAAACACTGCTGGTGGAAAATCACACAGAACACTGAAAATTCATCTTATTAGGGTCCTCAACTTTGCCCATAAACACTTGTCTAGTCATTTAACCAACCCATCATCAATTCTCCTCAGTTACTATTTCGCATCTTTTACACGCTCTTCATACCTACCTATGTTGCTTCATACTTTCCTTGCTACTTACCTCAGAGAATTCAGAAATCACTAATTATACTATCAATCAACCTCCTCTTTGTCAAAAAACTATGTTTGAATTCAGAGCTGTATCTCTCGTGGATATTTGCACCAGTTTATCCTAACAAGTATATGAGCAAATTGTACCCATTTCCTGATCTACTTTCTTCACTTAAATGATATATTACATAAATGTCAATCACTGTTGATAATTCACCTTTGATCCATTTTCCTCTATACTTTGGGAGTAGAAAGACGGAGGAGTTAAGAGGAAATTTCTGAAGTAATATATTTCAGTATTTCCTACAAAAATCCCTTCCAGTATTCTTTTTTTTAAACATACCAGATATTTTCTCATTTTAAAAATAAAATGACTCAGAGAAAAATCTGTGTTATCTATACTCTCACTATTTTATTACTTTAAAATTTCTGCTCTTCTTTACCTTTGTTTAAAACATAATCAATTATTACATTTTTATAATTATGTTAGATAATACTATGTTCTACTTTTTAATTACTAAGCAAGTTTTCATATTCTTTTGGTTTACATATATGTAATAGCTTCCTTTAAATGCTAAAAAATTTAGCAACTCGGGAACTATTACTTAGTTTTTTCTGGTTATACTAAAATAGATAATCCTTCATCCTTGAATTTTTTCCTAAGATTAATTTTCTAAGTAGCAGAATCAATAAAATATTTGTATTGCCATTAACAAATAACATAAAATTATTTTCCTCAAGATCTATATCTATAGGCATTCTAGATAATAGTAGATATCTTTTAAAATGTGTTCCTTTAATTTTCCCTATGTTTCTTTATCTGATCCTTGCTCTTAAATGCTCTTTCTACTGTAATCTTCAAATGGGTTTCTTTGGCAGCATGCATTAATTCACGGTTGATCATATATTAAGAGAACATTTTCTCCATTCTAATTGGCTTTTTAATTTTCTACCTTTTAAATTTAAATTTTAGTCCAATATAACCTTTCCATCCAAATATGAAAAAAAAAACCTTTCAAAAGTCCTTAAACATTTATCTCTGAAAGACAATATATCCCAGATATACAATAATTATATCAACCTTAGGTATTTCTTCATAATTCTCCAAATAAAACAAAGAAAAACAAATGATTTAAGTTTAACTTGTTCCTTTTGACCAACATTTTCTTATTAAAGTTTTTACTTTTTATATTGAGATCAAATAAAATTTGTACTTTCAGTTATATTTTTATTTATTGATTGATTGATTGTCTGAACCCAGAGGTGCTTTACCACCAAGCTGCTTTCCCAGCCTTATTTATTTATTTATTTATTGAGACATGTTCTCACTCTGATGCTTGCCTTTCTACTCATCTCAGAGAGCCTGCAATACACACCTCAGAGAAAACTTTTGATTCACCACAGAGACATTTCCTATACACTGTAAATAGCCCTTTTATTCACTTAAGTGAACACTTACACTCTCATCAATAAGCCTTCCTACAAACATCATAAAGCCCTTCTACACCCTTGACGACTCTCCCTACATGTCAGAGAGTCCACCCTACATCAAAATCAGAACCCACTTAACACCTCAGAGAATCTTTCCTTCACACCTCAAATTCACTTCCCTACATATTTAAATAATGACTCCCTACTGATACCAAGAGCTTTTTCTACACACTTAAAATTTCCATTTATATACACTGTAGGGACACTGTCCACACTTTATTCAGCAAAACTTATACAACTCAGAATGTTTTTCCTATACATCCAGAGAGTACTTCCTATAAATTCCAGTGAGATGTTAATTCAGACCTCAGAATTGCCATGCAACAAACAACAACATACCCTACTACACTACTCAGATACAACTTAATACTCACCAAAATGCCCTTTCTACTAACCTCTGAGGGTTGGCCTGACACACTTCAGAGAAGACACTGGATACACTGTTGAGTTGCCTTCCGAAACATTGTAGGGATTCCCCCTATTATACTTGAAGAATACTCCCATTACATCTCATTTTGTTCTACCTAGTCATATCAGATAGATTTCATTATTCATTTCTGAGGGCCCTAACTACACAACAGAGAGCACTCCTATGCAGACAAACCCTTCTACACCTCTCATGGATTTCTCCTGCACACTGAAGAGAGGCCTCCCTACACACTTCAAATCATCTGCACTGCAAATCTCAGAGAACCTTCCCTTCACACTTTAGTGAACACTTCCTACACACATAATAGTCACCTCTCTACACATCTCAGAGCCCTACCTACTCATATCAAGTGTCCTTTCTACAGAATTCAGAGGGCCACCCATACACACCTTAGACACATTTTCCACACACATTATTTATCAATCACTGTATCAATGTTGGGACCAGAGAATTGTTGCTACACACCACACACTATGCTGCTACATACCTCAGAATGCCATAATTTCACTATTCAGATGGCCCTGTTACACACCTCATAGAACCCTCCTTGCAAACTTCAGTTTGTCCTCATTTACCTCAGCTATCTCTCCTTACTCACCATAGATGTTCATAAATACACACCTCAGTTAACTCTTAATTTTTACCAATGAGCACCCATGTTATACACCTCATTCAACAGTCCTCCCTAAATATCTCAGAGAGGCTCCTATATAAACCTCAGAATGCCCTTTCAACAAACCTTTAAAAACCCTACCTACATATCTCTTGTAGCCCTTAAAACTGGCCAAAAAGTCCTCCATATTTACCTTCAAGGGCCAAAAGTACAAACTGAAAAGAACCCCAAAGATACTCTTTTGAGTGTCCTACCAAAACACCTCACAGTTTCTCTCTTCTATCCTCAAATATTCCCCTCACCACACCTGAGTTTATTCTTCCTACTCATATCGGAGAACTCACTATTCACTCTTGAAGTCCCTCCCTACATAACTGAGATAGCATTTCTACTATGTCAAAAAGACCTCCCATGTCCCTCAAATGTCCCTCTGCCCACCTAACATACACCTCCCTATAAAACTTTCACAGCCCTCCAAACATATCAGAATACTATCCCTCTGAATTTCAATTATACTTCACTACACATCTCAGTCAACCTACATGGCAAAGTTCAGAGTCCAGCCTACTCCTCTCAATGATTCCCAACTTCAGACCATATAGATCACCCTTCCACACTTCATGGCACTCTCCCTTCTACATCCACTCATCCTGTTTACTCATCTAACAGAGCTCTTACTACTCACATAAAAAAATACAAACACAACTAACAACTCTTTCTACTCATCTCAGTGCACCCTATCTATACACCTAAGTGAGCCCTCCTCCCAACTCAACTGAAAGAACCCTGACACACTTTTGTAACTCTCTAACCATCCTGCACACCTCATAAAGTCCACAAAACACAGTTCAGATGCCACATGCTACCAACTTCAGAGAAAGTTCTCTGCACACCTCAGTTTAACCTTCATACACAACAAATTGTACCCTCCATGCTCAAATTTAGAGCAGTTCCTACACACATCAGAGAAGTCCCTACATATCTCAGTGAGTACAACCATATTTCTTTAAAAGGAGAAATAATGTTTCTTTGCAAGCCCTTTATAAATACCTCAAAGAGCCTATACACTCACCTCACAGAGACCTCATATACACAACTCAGAGAACAATTTTGACTCTTAACCATAGCCTTCCCTAAACTCCATAAATACTGACTCTTACTCTGAACCTACCCTAACTCTAAGCATAAACCTAAGTCCTTCCTATATTCCATAGAGTCCTCCCTGACCCTGAAACTGACCATGACTTGACCCTAACCCTAAACCCTAACCCTAGGCCTAACCTAACCCTAAACTCGTAGTGCTCTCCCTTCTACACCAGTTTTTTTCTCCATACTATCTTGCCAAACTCTTACTACTCACCTCAAATGACCCTCTAAATACAGCTCACTGAGTTCTTTCTACAATTTCCAGTGCACACATCCTGTAAAACTCTGTGAGTTATCCCAACTCACTTCAGGTGCCCTCTCACACACAAAAAGGAGCCCTAGGACAAGCAACACATAGCCCTCTTACACAATTCATACACACCTCCTTACACAGCTCAGCAACTGCACACTACCAATCTTAGAGACCCCTCTCTACACATATCATAGTGTTCTCCACAAACATCAATGGAAACCATCCTTATATCAAGAGTAGTACCTACTTGTGTAGACAACCTCAGGTAGACATCCATGTATACCTTATTGAGTACAAATTATATTTCTATACAAGACCTTTGTACTAACTATAATTCTATGTGGTGCTCTCTAAACACCTCAGAGAGAATTTCTACTTACCTCACAGATCCCTCACTACACATCTCAGAGAGCTCTTTCCACTCACCTCAGAGGTCTTTCCTATACACTGCAAAAACCCTACTTATTCAGTTATGTGAGCCCTCTTTCTCACAGCAAGAAGTTCACTGACAAACCTTATAAATCCCCCTACACCTTGCAGAAGGCCTTCCCCACATACATCAGAGACATCCCTACACAAAGAGAACCTGTTTTAACACCCCAGAGAACATTTTCTACACATCACAAACTCATTCCCCTACACATATAAGTAATCCCACCATACTCACATCAAGAGCCCTTCCTACACACCTCAAAGTGCCATCCATACACAGCTTATGAATGTTTCCTCTACACTTCATTGAGCAACACCCAAACAACTCACATAGCCCTCCATACACAACCCAGAAAACACTTCTTATAAACACCAGAGAGATGTTAATTCAAACCTCAGAATTTAAAATTTAGTAGAGTCAGTATGCATATAGCACATTGAAAAACTATGCTGAAACCACAAAAACATTTCACAAATGTTCTATGCATTTTTAAGCTGCATTAATTCATGGTATAAGACTGGCAAAAATGTTTAAATGTCAATTTAAAATGGTTATTTAACAATTAGGATAATATTATGCAGTTTATCATTATTTATGAACTAGTAAAAAACAGAAATGTGGGATGGAATAATTCATTATGACTTGAGATAGGCGTAGTAAAAATGTTGGAGTGAATGTAGAATATTTGAGTAAGCACAGGAAAGTTACACAATATTGTGTTTCCTAAAACAACAGGGAATGAGAAAAATAAATGGTCATTAGGGCTTCATCTAGACAGTAAATTCACATTTTTTACAAAGTATTAAATGGGGGAAGCATCTCCTCCATCCCAAATATGTACTATTAGCCTTGCTGCTGTTTTCTTCAATAGTCATTTTTTCACCTAATTCAGATAATAATTCACCAATATTCTGGCATCCTTGATGAGTGAGGGATGGCCTTCTCTTAAACATTTTCATCCTATCAACTGAATGTGGCTTGAAAAAACCTGAAAGAATGGACACAAAAGTGGAGTTATCAATATTTCAATGCTGAAGAAAACAATGTCATTCTGGGTTTCCTGGGAATCTTCAAAATAGGAATATGATGAATATAAACAGCAAATTTGTACATTGCAAAGCATCACAAAATTCAACCTTTTGTTTAAAAAAGACACATTTGCTAATTAATGCTATATTTATTTGGCATTATTAGAAAATCAAAATTTTGTATAACTAGAATTCAATCACAATAATAAAATTTAGAAGGATTGGAAATTTTCTTAAAACATACTTTCTAAAACATTTTATCCCTACAAATCACAATCACAAAGGAACCAATCAGTAGATATGTCCAGATATAACCACGGGTTAGGAGAGGTAAAGAGGAAAGGAAAAAGAATAATCTTTGACCTTTTACTATCCCTTTTTTATGTAGTAGGAAATTTTCTCAAAGAAGTTTCCTGGTCCAAGTCAGACAAATAACAAATAATTAGACTTAAAAACAGGATTGTCATTGACTTTATTCTTCACATTCTAGCATCTCTGAAATCAGGATGTATTTCACAATTAATAGGATGTCAAAAGGTAATTGAGAGCATGTTTTCTTTCCTATACATACATAAATGAATGATACAATTCATGGTGTAGTCTTACAAATGAAACAAATCACTTCCTCCCAAACCCATTTCTTCAACAATTTCCCCATCACTTCTTTCTGATTTAATTTATGACTTGCAATGAGCAGGTTTACCAGATCACCATTATACTATAAGCATTATCCTACATAAGTGTAAGGTCCTCATAAACTCCATTATGCTTGGACTGAGGTTGTGGTTCAGTGGTGGAGTTCATGCCTGGCATATGTGAGGCACTGGGTTCAATCCTCAGTACCATATAAAAATAAATAGAAAAAATAATTGTATCTATCTGCAACTAATATTTTGAAAAACTCCTTTAAGCTAAAATACATGTTTTACCAACCACCTCTGTTTACCTATTTCTGTCTGCGTTTTGCTTAGTGTCTCATTCTAAGGCTCTATTCTAAGTAGTTGAGTTTGCTGAACAGGTGACCTCTGCATAAGATACTAGTTATGTAATAATTTTTGTTTGCTCAGAGGCTGAGTGGAGGGTATGATATACAAATTTACAAGTAGCAATAATTTTGCTTCTTACCAACTCCATGTTATACTAACTATACATTAAAAAATAAAAACTACAGGAAAAATATAAAACCACACTTATTGAAATAGCAAGAATTATAATTACACTATAAAAAAGACTTTTTTCACTTCTAAGCTGTAAAATAGGAGATGGATTTGGTGAATTATTGAAAAGACTTCATGCCTTTGCTTGGTTTGTTTATAACACCACACTGACAAGTATATTTCTGCTGAATATTTCCAATTAATTTATCTTTTAGATTACTATTCCTCTTTTCAACTATATCTAACATGCAATCAAACCTATCTATTGAGTTCTTCATTTTAGTTACTATATTTTATTTCTTTCAAAATTTCCTTTTGTTTTCTAGAGATCCCACTTCTCTAGTAAAATTTTTAATCTCAGCATGCATTTTCATAACTAGATTAGTTATCATACTTTAATGCCTCTGTAACTCCCAAGTCTGTGTAATCTGTATCAAGGCTATTTTGATGCTTTGAACTGGTCCTGTTCTTGAGTTTTATCTCTTGGTCTTACTGTACACTTAGCAATTATTTATTGACTGCCAAGCACTCTATGTGAATGATTTTATGAAATGGTTATAGGAAAAATATACAGATTCTAGATGCTGTTACTTTTCACCAAAGAAAACTTAATTCTTTTCTAGAGGAAAGTCAAAGTAGATGAACAGATCAACTCAATCCAATCAGGAACAAAGATTGCTTGAGACTGAGTTTGAACACCATTATAAAGATTGACCTGCCTGTGGTTTGTCCTCACTCTTATGATACAGTCCTTCAACAGATTCCACTGTAACCTGAGCCAGAACAACAAACTATCAAATCCTCTATGAAAATATTCCAATGCTTTTTGTTTATTTTTTATAACCTACTCAGCTTTTATCCTTTTTCTCTACACAGTTTAAGATTTAGAAAACACAGGAGAAAACCCAATACAGAATGTGACTATATCTTTCTCTCCTGAATCTTAACTGACTCAGTAGCTCCACAAAATATTCAAAAGAATTTTAGTATGATAGCACTTCTAGTAGTTTCAGCAGAAAATTTAGTCTTCTACAAGGTACTCCATCATATGCAAAATTGGAGGTTTTGATGTGGATTTAAAGATAACATAACACAGGTGTTTTACCAAGCAAGGAGGTAGTCAATGAAATCAATAGTTGAATCCAAAAACAAACCTGTTTAGTGTAGGGCTGTCTTAAATGTTATCTCATGTGTGTCTGCCAAATTTATCAAACTACCTTCATGGTCAGTCATCACTGCCATTCATTTAAACATACTAGGTATTTAAGATGAACTGAGCTTTGTCATTCTCATCTCTCTAAATGAGTCTGAAATAAGACTTTACCCTAGAGACATGATAATCCCTCTAGCAAGTCATCAAGCATGGTAATTGTGTCAACCCCAACAGAGTCATCAGGAAATCTATGTTCTACAAAAGTTCTAAGAGTTGGTAGCTCATAACTACCAACTTCTTAGACAACAAACTTTTTAAACACAATCATATGGTTACTATGTCTAACCAACTACATAGACATCATTTCAGAATCTGGGCATACAATTTTTTTTTAATTGGACCCTGCTGATTTCAAAATTTTTGAAAACTGGAACCTGCCTATTGTTTATGATAAATATGAATAAATTTAGAAAGTATAACAAATGATTTATATCACATACTAACAGATCAATTATATATGGTTTCAGTGTACATTATGGCACAGAGTCTGGCTATTTGAAACAGCAGTCAATAGCCAAATGTGGCTAATAAGTACCTGAAAGAAGTTAGTACAGAGTTGTGCCATAAATGTAAATATACATTAAATTTCAAAGATTTAGTAGGAAAAAATAATATAAAACAATTCAATAATTGTAATGAATATCATAGAAAAAGAAAATAGAAATGGTAGCTGCTGGGAGAAGAAGTGAAATGAGAATTACTGATTACCTGGTACAGATCTTCAGGTGTACAAGATAAAAAGGATTCTCATAGACAGATAATGGTGATGTTTGCAAAACAACATGAAGTATTTTCATAATGACAATCACAATAATGGTTAAGTCAGCATATATTAAGTGTACTTTTAGAAAACTAAAAACCCTTAATTGCAAAGGACGGTAATATGCATTTATTATCTCACAAAATTTTAACTTTAATCAAATTTTAATTATTCTACTGATAATGCAGAAAAGATATTTTGGATATATTTAAGTAAAAACATTGCTAAGTTAAATCCATCTTTAAAAAAAAACTTTTAAAAATACTTGTTCAAAAGCTTCCTAGAGAGGACAGAAAAAGTCCTTCCCATGTATGAGTTCATTTCTCAGTGAAAAATATAAAGACTCTCTGTTCAGCTAAATATTTCCCAAAAATCAGATCACTAATGTTAGATTGGGGCTACAGAGTTGGGTAGTGGAATAATGAGTTTCAGATATTATCAGATTCAGATGTACCAAAAGTGTAAAACATTTGTGTATTCTATGTAAAAAGGAGGAGGGAGAAAAATAATAATGACAGAAACAGGAAAACCTTCATTTACACTAGTTCCATGGAAATAACTTTGATATTTGCTATTATTTTATTTTAGATAAAATAACTTTATTTTAGACAGGCAGGAAAAGCTACTTCAGGATCTACTAATTTAAAACATGCAGTTGTATACAGAAAACAAAAGCAACAACTTCTGACTGCCCAACATGCAGCAGCCAAAGCAAATATGCTAGCCCCTCTATATAATTACTTTTTAAGGTAACTGTGATCACGAAATATGTTTCTTACATGAAGATCTGTACATTATTTGAAAGTACCCAAATGATGTCTTGATGTGAACTATACATCCCAGGCACTTAATATTTTTAATTATATGGCTCCACTGTGGGGATGTGGGGATGTTTTGGGAGAAAAATTAAATAATGTTGGGAGTGGAGTGATCCAAAATAACCACTGAGTGAATTGCACTGCAGCTTTTATTTATGAGATATCCTTATTTTTATGCCAGACTGACTGCAAAATTAAAAACAAATTAATAAATATATTTTGTTTACAGTACATAAACATTTAGGTATTGAGACAGCATGAGAATTTTTGAACTACATAAATAAGTTCAGTATTGATACATGGAAAGGGGTATCACTGAGCAATATATAGTGTAGAAGACATTTCTAACATAGCTTTCTGACAGTTCTTAAAGAGATTGATCAATATCATAATATAGCACAAATGTGATTCAATAAATATGACACTACAAAATTTCTTAACTGAAAGTTTAAAACATTTTACATGAGTACAAATTAATTTTAGTTTCTTGTGTTATTTAAACATACTCTTTTAAGTGGTATATCAGAACATTCTAACTCAGTTTGCAAGACAACCGCACAATAGCTTTGCTTTGTTTGTTTTTCCCCTTCAACAATTGAAGACTGAAGAACACTAAATATTAGGGCACTGCTTACTTGGATGGCGAATGTCATCCAAATTCTCTTTAATAAACAATAATGAATGCTATGTTTTCTCTTATTAAATAATCACAGGTACTTCATTACTTGCCACATGCATGTGCTGAAGATGAATTATTATTCAAAACATTCACATGTCTTAACATATCAGAAGAATAAAATATATCAAGATCATATACAGAATGAAATAATACAGGAAAGATGAATTCAAAAAGAAAACATAAAATTATAATGGTACTGGTTCTTAAATATTCTATTATTATTTTACAAGAAAGTTACTGAGGTGAGGATATTTTCTTTCATAAATATTTCAGTTCCCTACTTCCTCTGCAAAATTTTGCATACTTGATGAATATTTATTTAGTGCACAGGGACATTAAAATATTCATGTTCTGACTCCTATAGTAGATAAGCTTGCTCAATTGCTTTAAATTTTTTTTCTTGGATATTTCCTTAACTTTCCCTCCCAAAAGAAACTCATCCAAAATAAAATAAGCATTCTCAAAATGAAAGATGATATCAAGTTCACAACACTGTCAAGTAATTTACACATAACACTTAATTATTTCCAGACTACTTATTTCATTTTCCTGATCTTCAATAACACAGCAAAAGGCACACTAGAATATCTTTTGAAAAAGATCTTCAGAACTCACCACTCAAGGAAACACATTTGTGTTTCTTTGATAAATGGTCTGAAAAAGTTCTCAAGTGATCTTTTTCTTCTCTTTGAATGACATTGGGACTTACCATTTCAGTAGTCTACACTTGACCTGACAACTTAAAAAAGAACATACACTGCATGGCACCTGCTGGCCCTGGACATGATGGAGCATAGCAAGGCTTAAACTGAGGGGAAACCCCTGGAAACATGCTAAGGATAATAAGCCATGCTGCTGTGGTGAGGCAGATTTCAAGAGATGGAACATCTGGCAGAGTGCATTGATCAAAAATGAAGATGAGTTTATATGGGAAAAGATTTATAATTTGAAAAATAGGAAGAAGTTAGAAAGATGAACAGGACATTAGGACTTTAGAACATAGTGCCAAGAATTTTTGGGTGTCATATGTGTTTCATTTTCACAAGAAGGTTCATGAATTTTCACACCATTTTAATATAAAAAGAGAGCTCTATAAATGTGTATCTTAGTATGGCTGAGTCTGTTCATCCCTACCTCCAGCACATACACAGAGACAATTATAAACTCTAGACAAAGGAACAAAAGGAATCCTACTTGAAAACATTAAAGAAGGACTAAGTCAGGACACAGAATGGAGGTCCATTTAGCACTTGAGAAATGAAATGTCATGGCATTGGGATGGGCACATGTTTTCCTTCATATTTTTGCTTGATGAGAGTCCACAGGTTGGAGGGGGGTAAACACATCTTTAAAGAAACCTGTAGTCTGGGTTCAAGAAGGCCCAGGAAACAGAGAGGTAATTCCCAGATCATGGAAAGTGAGAGGTAATGCCAGAAAGAATTGTGGATAACTTCTGCCAACATCTCTGTCAAGCGAATGAAGGAGATGTTTGTGGGCATATTGGAAACAAATTAAAGCTAAGAGAACTGATATCTAAAGATCCATGAGGAGGAAGTCTCTGATGACTGACCTAATGACAACTTTAGGAATCTAAACTGTTGAGGCTGTCATGAACAAAACATGGCAAATGTGTCTTGCATGTTTTCAGTATGTGTATAAAACAGGTGATCCAAGGAACTGGAAATTGCATTATAAAAACAAAATTAAAAATGAGAACTCAAAATGATAGGAAGTAAAAATTATATCTCAATAATAACATTGAGTGTGAATGCCATAACTCATCAATCAAAAGACATCATCTGTAAGATGGGATTAAAAAGGAAGATGCAACAATATGCTGTCTCCAAAAGATTCTCCTCATGGGCAAAGACATTCACAAGTTAAGGTACAAGGATGAAAAACAAATATCATTCACTTGGAACTCAAATACAAGGAGACTTTAATATTCTTATACCAGATAGAGTGGACTTGAAGTCAAAGTTAATCAAAAGAAACAGGGAATGTCATATCATACTGCTTAAGGGAATTATACATCAATAAGACATACCAATTACAAATATCCACTCCTCCCAAAATGGACCACCTACGTATATCAAATCTTTCTCAATTTCAAGAATCAAATAAACCAAAACACAATAACACTGGGTGATTTTATTATATTCCTATCAACAACTGATAGATCCTCCAACCAAAAATTAAATAAAGAAGGTTTAGAAATAATCAATACAATTAATAATTCAGACATAAATGATATATAGAATATTTCAGTCATTAATGACTGAATGCACTCATTTCTCAATAGCACATGTATCCATCACTAAAATAGATCATATTTTAAACCACAAAGCAACTCATAAAAGCAAACTATAGTTTATAGTTTATAAGAATTATAAGCTTATAGTTTATATAGGATTATATTAGATTATAAAAGAAGAAAATGAGAAATCAATGATTAAATAAAAAAGAGTGGATACCTTGACAACTAGAGAATAAATACTACACTATTGAATAGCTAATGGATAGCTGAAGAAATCAGGGATGAAATTAAAAGAAATACAAAGAGATAAATGAGAATAGTGACACAGCATATCACAATTACTGGTACACCACGAAAGAATTTCTAGGAGGAAAGATGATTGCATTGAAATTATTTGATAAAAGAAAATTCCCAACCAAATAACCTAAAATTACATCTCAAAGTCTAAGAAAAGAAAAAATCTACACCAAAACAGAAGACAGAAAATAATTGAAATCAGTGCGAAAATCAATGAAATTGAAACAGAAAATTCAAAGTCAATGAAAAAAAAGTTGCTTCTTTGAAAAACTTATAAAATTAGTGAAAACTTAGCCAAACTAATGAAGAAAAGAGAGAGAAAACTCAAATTACTAAAATTTATGATGAAAATGAAATATCACCATAGACACTATGAAATGCAGATGATAGAAACTATTGTGAAAATCTATAATTTAATAAAATAGAAAATCACAAAGAGATCAACAAATTTCTACAGAAATATGACCTACACAAATTAATATAGGAGGACACAGAAAATTAAAACACATCAATTTCAAACAATGAAATAGAAGATGCCATCAAAAGCCTACCACACAAAAAAATAACCCAAGACCAAATAAATTCTCAGCCAAGTCCTTCCAGACCTTCAAAGTAGAATTTACCCTAGTATTTCTCAAATTATCCCATGAAACACAAAAAGGATAAACACTTAAAAACTCATTCTATGATCCTAGTTTTACCCTGATACAAAAATCAGACAAAGATTCATCAAGAAAAGGAAGCTTCAAACTAATATACCTGATGAATATAGATGCAAAAATTGTAAAGAAAATACTGGCAAATTCCATACAAAATCACATTAAAAAGGATAGAGTACAATGATGAAGTGAGTTTCATGCCAGGAATGGAAGGATGGTCCAACATACATAAATCAATACAATAATTCATTACATCAATAGATTAAACACAATAATCCCATGATTATCACAATGGACAAAGAAAAAGCATTTGATAAAATTCAGTATCCATTCATGAACTGTACACTAAATAAATTAGGGATAGTCAGAACATTCCTCAATATTGTAAATACTACATATGCTAAACCCAAGACCACTATCATTCTAAATGGGTAAAAATTAAAATTTTTTTCTGCTAGAAACTGGAACAAGTGAGGGATTCCCTTTTTTAACACTATTATTCAACTTATACTTACAAACCTTGATGGAAACATTAAACAAAAGAAAGAAAAGAAAGTGATATGAATAGGAAAAGAAGATCTTAAATTATCTCTATTTGCCAAAGACATGATTCCATATTTAGAAGACCCAAAAACTCCAGCAGAAGGTTTCTAGAATTCATTAACAGATTATGCAACTTAACAGGATAAAAATTAATACACACTAACCAATTATGTTCCTATATATCACTGATAAATCTGCTGAAATAAAATTAGGAAACTCTCCCATTTATAATAGGCTCAAAAAATGCTCAGGTATCAGTCTAACAAAAGAGGTGAATGACCTCTACAATGAAAATTACAGAACATTTAAAAAAGTAATTGAAGAAGACCTTAGAAGAGTGAAAGATCTCCCATATTCTTGGATAGGCAGAATTAATATGTCAAAATAGCCATACTACCAAAAGCATTAAAGAGATTTATCTCAATTTCTATAAAAAATTTCACTGATTTTCTTTATAGATATAGAAAATTCAATCATGAAATTTATTTGGAAAAACAATCCTTTATTAGAACAGTGAAGCAGGTGGCAAGACAATATTATACCTCAAGTTATAATACAGAGCTATAGTAACAAAAACAGTAAGCTATTGGCACCAAAACAGACATGAAGACAAACAGGACAGAAAACACAGAAACAAACCTACATATATGTAGTTAACTCATTCTAGAAAAGGTGTCACAAACACATGGCTCTTCGGCACATGGTGCTGGGTAAACTGGAAATTCATGCAGAGTAATATTTATCCCCTATCCTTCAGCCTGCACAAAATTCAACTCACTTTAGGTCAAGGACTTAGACATTAGAAGAGATTGTTTACCTCATAGAAAAAAATAGAGGACAAATTGTCCACCATCTTAGCATAGGAACTCACTTTCTCAACAAGATTTCTAAAGCACAAAAGGTAAAATCAAGAATCAGTAAATGCATGACATCAAACAAATATTCCTCACAGAAAAGAAAATAATAATGTGAACAGAATGTCTACAGAATGGGAGGAACTTTTGCCACCTGCGCTTCAGGTAGAGCACTAAACTCTAGGATATATAAAGAACTCAAAAAATTTAACACACACACACACACACACACACACAATAACCCAACGATTAAATGGGCAAAGGAATTTAGCAGGCCCTTCACAAAAGAAATACAAATTGACAAAAAATATATGAAAACAAGTTCAATATCTCTACCATTCACAGAAATGCAAATCAAAATTACAATGAGATTACCTCCCACTCCAGTCAGAATACAAATATCAAGAATACAGGTAATAATGGTGACAATGTGGGAGATAATGCTCACTCATACATTGCTGGTGGTACTGCAAATTGGTGCAACCACTCTGGAAAACAGCATGGAGATTCTTCAAAAAACTTGGAACAAAGTGATGATTTGACCCAGTTATCCCACTCCTTAGTATATGTACAAAGGATTTAAAATTAGTATACTAGAGTGATGCAGCCACATCGATTCTTATAGAAGCTCACTTTGAAGAGCATAGTTATGGAACCACACTATGTGCCCCTCAACAGATGAATGGATAAAGAAATGTATATATAAACAATAAAATATTACTGTGTCATGAAGAAGAATTAAATTATGGAATTTGCCAGTAAATGGGTGGAACTAGGGACTCTCATGCTAAGTGAAATATGCCAGTCTCAAAAAACCAAAGGTCAACATTCTCTCTGATATGTGGCTACTAACACATAGTAAGTGGTGGGAAGGGAAAAACAAGTTTCTTGTATTAGACAAGGGGAATGAAGGTAAGAAAGTGTCATGGGGATAGGACATTCATATGAATTGGATGTAACTTTCCTATGTTCATCTATGAATACATGACCAGTGAACTTCCACATCATGTTCAACCACAGGAATGGGATCCTAATTTAGAATAAAGTATATTCCATGCATCCATAATGTCTCAAAATACAGTGTGTATGTGTGTGTGTGTATATATATATATATATATATATATATATATATATATCCACACACATATATCTCACATTGTCTTTATCCTTTCATCTGTTGAAGGGAATCTAGGTTCATTCCATTAATATGGATTTGTCACTGCAGTACATTGGTTTTAAGTCTTTTGTGTATAAATCAAGAAGTGGAATAACTGGTTCAATCCCAAGTTTTCTGAAGTATCTCCATACTACTTTCCATATTGGTTGCACAAATTTGCATTCCCACAGCAATAAATGAGTGTACATTTCCCCCCACATCCTCACCAACATTTATTGTTGCTTGTATTATTGATAATTGCCATTCTGATTGGAGTGAGATGAAATCTTAGTGTTTTGATTTGCATTTCTCTAATTGCTAGAGATATTGAACATTTCTCATGTATTTGTTGATCAATTGTATATCTTTTTCTGTGAGGTGTCAGTTCTGTTCCTTAGCCCATTATTGATTGGATTATTCATTTGTGTGTGTGTGTGTGTGTGTGTGTGTGTGTGTGCTTGTTAAGTTTTTTGAGTTCTTTATATTCTAGAAATTGATGCTTTATCTGAGGTGCATGTGGTAAAGAATTTCTTCCAATCTCTAAGCTCTCTCTTCACATTATTGGATTTTGTCTTGGGCTGAAAACAAGCTTTTAGTTTAATTCCATCTTATGTATTGATTCTTGATGTAATTTTTTGTGCTGTAGGGGTCAGGTAAGAAATTGAGGTCCTAGGCTGACAATGGTGAAAATTCGGACCTAATTTCTCTTCTATTAGGCAGAGGATCACTGTTCTAGTGCCTAAGTCTTTGATCCACAGTGAGTTGAGTTTCATGCAGGGTAAGAGATAAGGTTTGATTTCATTTTGTTACATGTGGTTTTCCATTTTCCCAGTGCTATTTGTTGAATTGGCTATCTTTTCTCCAGTGGATATTTTTGGCACCTTTGTCTTATATGAGACACCTTCCTTGATGTGGGTTTGTCTCTGTGTCTTCTTTTCTGTAACATTGGTCAACATGTATGTTTTGTTGCCAGTACCATGTTATTTTTATTAATATAGGTCTGTAGTACAGTTTGAGATCTGGAACTGTGATGTCACCTGCCTCACTTTTCTTGTGAAGGATTGCTTTAGTTATTCTGGGTCTCTTTTTTTTTCCAAATGAATTTTATATTCATTATTCTAGTTCTATGAAGAATGTCTTTGGGATATTAACAGGAATTGCCTTAAATCTCTATAATGCTTTTGGTGGCATCTTCAGGGGCAGCATCTGTGGTGGAGTCTGTGGTAGCTGTGTGAGCAGCTGCAGCACCCACAGAAAAAACCTCTGGGCATCTGCCATGGAAAATATTTTAAAAGTGAGTAGTAGTATATGGTGCTAGTCAGAAAGTCATGACTGGGTTAAATCCCCTGTAACAAAAAAGTAAATTTTTCATATGACTCTATAGAGTAATATCTTATATAGAACTTAATGTGTGTGTGTGTGTGTGTGTGTGTGTGTGTGTGTGTGTGTGATTCACTGCATACAGATTTAGGTACAAATTCACAGGATTTTCTCAACAGAAGCAGAAAAGTCTTCTGAAAACATCCAGCAACCATTCATCTTTAAAACTCTAGAAGAACTAGTGATAGAAGGAAATTTCTTCAACATTATAAAAGCCGAATATGAGAAACCCAATGTTAACATTATAGTGAATGGAGAAAAATTACAGCATTTTCTCTGAAAACAAGAAGAAAAGAAGGATATAGATGCTCACCACTTCTATTCAGCTTGAAATTCAAGCCAGAACAATCAGGCAGGGGAAGAATTCTAATGGCATGCACATAGGAAAAAAAAAATTACATGTCTCTGTTTGGAGATGACATGAACCTTAACTTAGAAGATTTAAAATGCTACATTAACAAATAGAGATGATTAACAAATTTACTAAAGGAGTTGGATGTAAAAACAGCATATATAATTTAATAGCATTCCTATATTGCAAGAGCAAAACTGCTACAAAAGATATTGGAAAAAATATCTCAATCACAGTATCCTAAAAAATATTTGGGAAAAAATCTAACCTATGAAGAGAAAGACATCAACAATGAAAACCATAGAACACTGAATTTTAAAAAATGGAAGCAGATCTTAGGAGGTGGAAATACTTCCCATGTCCTTGAATAAGCAGAATTAATATTATCAAAATTGCCATAATACCAACAGTAGTAAACAGACTCCATATAATCAAAATCAAAATATCAATGGCATTCTTTACAAGATACACTGACAGAAAAGCAGTTCTAAAATTTATTTGGACACTTAAGATAATATCCAAAGTACCCTGAATGAAAAAACATATGCTGAAAGAATCACAATACCAGAAAACCAATTATGTTGTAGATCTTTTGTATAAAAACTGTATTACCAAAACAGACCTTAAGATGAATGGAATAGAAAATACAGAAAAATCCATGTAGATACAGTGACCTGATATGTGACAAAGGTGCCAAAAACATGTTGGAGAAAGGAGAGAATTTTTAACAAATGATGCTTTGAACATTAGATATCCATATTTAGATAAAATAAAACTTGTTCCATATCTCTCACCCTGCACCAAAGTCAACTCCAGTGGATTAAAGACTTAGAAATTAAACCAGAAACTCTAGAAGTGCTTAGAGAAACACTTCAACATATTGACAAAAGCATCAACTGCCTTAATAAGACTTCTAATGCATAAGAAATAAAACCAAGTATTAATAAGAGGGATGAAATCAAATTTCAAAACTTCTGCCCAACAAAGGAAAGAAGAATGTGAATAGAGAGCCTATCAATGTGATAAAAAAATCTTTTTCACCTGCTCCTAATGACAGGAAATTAATATACAGAATATAAAACAGCTAAAAAATATGAACTACCCCAATTCTAAATGGGCAAAAAATCTAAACAGATGTTGCTTAAAATAAGAAATACAAATGGCAAACATATATATGAAAAAATGTTCAACATGTCTAGAAATCAGTGAAATGCAAGTCAAAACTACATGGAGGAGAATCTATTGCTATTTTGTCCTTGCTCTTTTCCTATACCTCAATAACATTATTACATGTAAAAAGAACTAAATAGAGATTTTTATCTCACTTCACTCACAACAGCAATTTTCAAGATTTATGTGGGGTATCCATATATCAGAAGGGACATTTGGGGGGAGATTATATATACAAGACAAGTGTAACTTCACATTATGAATGGCACAAGAATGGGAAGTTATACTCCATATGTTTATAATATGTAAAATATACTCTACTGTCATGTATATCTAAAAATAATTTTTAAAAAGATCAAAAGAAATAATGTGGGAGAAAATGTACACTTATGCAGTGTTGGTAGGATAGCAAATTAGTATAATATTTCTGGAAAAGCCTATGGATATCCCTTTCAAAAGTTGAAATGGAACCACCATTGACCTGGTTGTTCCACTACCTGATATATATCCAAATATCTAAAATCAGCATACTGTACAGGAACAGCCACCTCAGTGTTTGTAGCAACACAATTCACAATAACCTAATTACAGAACCAGTCCACATACCCATCAACAGACTAATGGATAAAGAAAATATGGTGTACATTCATGACATTTTACTTAGTCATACAGAAGAATGAAGCGATAGCACTTGGTGGGAGAACTTGATTCTATGTGAAATAAGCCAGATTCAGAAAGTCAGAAGTCAAATCTTGCCCCTCATGTGTGAATGCTAGATGAAATAATAGGAAAATGGGTAATTCATTAAAAATAAAAGAGCCATCTGTGGAGCAGAGTAAGGGGTTATAGCAAAGGAGAGAGGACAAAAGTGGGATGAATAGTAGAATAAAACAAAGCAAACTCTCTTATGTACATATATGAATAAAGCACAGTGAATTTCAATTTTATGTATAGGACTGGGGAAGTAGCTCTGCTGGTAGAGTGCTTGACTTGCAAGCACAAGGCCCTGGGTTCAATTCCCAGTACTGAAAAAAATTATGTATACCTATAATCACTAATTTAAACATCTATAAATAAATAGAAGATGAATCAATAGAAGCCAGACTCATCATTCTCTCTTGCACTCTTCCTTTAATTTTTTTCTTTATTTTGTCCTCTCCCTCAGAAACAACACATAATATTTTGTCTATGCATCAACCCTATTCAACTTTTTAAATGGCAAACCTTTTTCTACTCACTCATCTCTCTTTTGTCCCTGTTAATTAACTCTATTTTTAACTTCTCTTAGTATTGATTAGTTTATAAAATGTCAGACTGCACCACTAATGTTATAGCAAAAATTAATACACAGCAAGTCAAACATAATACCTACTGTTTGATTTTATGACATATATGATTCATAATTCCTTATGGTATTTACTGATAGAAAATGCTATCCTACCATTTCTGTTCATTGTATCAACCAACATTTTGGATATCACAATAGGAAATAAGTATATAATTTAATCCAATATGTCATATGCATAAGTTTTAGTTGTTATTTATTTCCCCCAATCTGTGAGGCACCCTAAGCCTATAGGATTCCTCAAAGTTTCTAGAGTATAAGCCCTCCTTCTTCAGATCCATTTGAACAGATGTGTAGACACATAAACAATATGTGAAAGCAGTGGAAGAAAACATCCAAAACAAAACAGTGTGATTCAGTAATAGATTCCACTAACACTGCAGTGCAGAGAATGTCAGGTGAGAAATTTAGAAAGTACACAGATAAGATGATCTAAGAGGTAAAATATGATGGAAAGAGTAAAATCACAGAGAAAATAAAAGAAATGAAAGATAACTTCATTATGGAGTCAGAGATTTTGAAGAAAAATTAACTGGTAATTCTTTTTTTATGTGGTGCTTCAGATCAAACCCAGTGCCTCATGCATGCTAGGCAAGTGCTCTACAACTGAGTCACAAGCCCAGCCCCAATTGGTAATTCTTGAAATGGAAGAATCAATAAAATAAATTTGAAATTCAATGGAAAGCATTACCAATAGACTAGATTATTTGAAAGATTTTCAGGCAACAAAGGCAATATACATAACCTTAAAACTTAACTTGATCATGTTAAAGATGTTAAGAGACCATGAACAAAATTTTCAAAAACTATGGGATGATATTACTAGGTCAGATCTAGGATTTCCAGGGGCTCTGAGGTACAAATTAAAGAAATGCATAAAAATTTCAATAAAATAATAATGGAAACATTTCTAAATCTAAAAATGATATGGAAAATCAAATACAGGAGTCATACAGGACTCCAAATATACAAAATTACAACAACCCATTTCAAGGGACATGTATTAATCAGGGTTCCCTAGAGGAACAGAATCAACAGGAAGTATGACTCTAAAAGGGGATTTATTAGATTGGCTTACATGACCAGAAGCTGAATAGTCCACAATGGCTGTCTGCAGCAGGAGACCTGGAAGAATCAGAGGCTACACAGTCCAAGACACAGAAACCCCAAAATAAGATGGATCAAACAGTGCTAACCTAGTTTGAGAACAAGGCTTCTGGAACCTACATGGAGAATCACTGGCAGAGTCTGCTTTGGAAGAGTGAAAAAGTGAGAGTCTGATATCCTCAAATAATCCAAGCACTGATCAAGAACCTCTTCAAGAAGAGCCGATCTTGTATCTGCATCTGCTTCCTTGTTCTTCCAGCATTTATTCCATCCTATTAGGCAGTGCCACCCCCACTTGTGGAGGGTCTCCTCTTCAGTTCACTATCCCATGTTCTAATCACTCCTAGACACACCCTCATTGACACACCCAGAGACCTTTTAATCATCAACATCTCTTAATCCAGTCAAGTTGATAATTCAAATTAAGCATTACAAGATATTAATATAAAAATGCCTAACTTACAGAAAAAGGACAGAATTTGAAAAGCAACTGGAGAGAAATGAGTGGTCACATTTAGAAATTAACCATTCTAGATTTCAGCTGAATTTTCAACCCAAATGCTAAAAGCTAGGAAGGCTTGAAATATTTTGCACAGAATTCTAAAAGACAATATACACTATCCAAGGATACTATAACCAGGAACATTAAGGTTCATATTTGAGGATAAAATAAAAACCTTCCATGATAAACAAAAGTTAAAAGAATTCACAGGTTGAAAGTTGGAACTACAAAACATATTCTGTAAAATATTTCATTAAGAAGACATGGAAAAAACATGAAAACCATCACAGAATGAAACTATACTAGATGAATCAAAGCAAAATCAAATTCAACTTTAAAACTAGAAATAAATCAATGTGACAGGAAATAAAATAATAATTCTGTGCTATAATGGGCTCGATTCATCAATCAAAAGAAAGATTTTATTAAAACACTAGACTCAACCATGCTGTTTCCAAGAGACTCAGCTCATAGGCAAAGACATACACAGACTGAAGAAAAATAGATTGTAAAAAACTTATCACTCACATGGATCAATAAGCAAGCAGGTGTTTCTACTCTCATATCTGATAAACTGAGATTCAAGTCAAAGTTAATTAAAAGAGACAAAGAAGGTTGTTTAATAATGCTTAAGGGAGTCATGAAATAATAAGAATTAGGAGCTGTAACCATTTATGCCCCCAAAATGGAGCATCTACATATATCAATCAAACTCTTCTCAATTTCAAGAATCAAAAAAACCACAAGACATTCAGTAATTTTAGTAATCATCTCTCATCATTAGAGAGATTATACAAAAACTTAATAAACAATGTATACAACTAAAAAAGTACAATTTAGACTATATATTTATACTTATATTAATATATGTATAACGTTTAATCCATCAGTGACTGAATGCAATTTCTTCTTAGCAGTACCTGTAAAATTCTCTAAAATAGACCATATTTTAGGACACAAAGAAACTTTAGGCAATTTTTTTTTGTGGTGCTGGGGATTTGAACCCAGGGCCTTGTGCTTGTGAGGCAAGCACTCTACAAACTGAGCTATATCCCCAGCCCAACTTCTGGCAATTTAAAAAATAGATAATACCTTGCATTCTATCATATCATCATGGTAAAGTAATTAGAAATAAGGACTAAGATAAATAAAACTTACCCAAATACCTGGAGTTTGAAAAACTCACTAGAGAATGATGAATGGGGAGCAGAAGAAATTAGGGGTGATATAAAAATTACATAGAGGCAAAAGACAATAATGGTGCAAAACACCATAACCTCCAGGCCACTAAGAAGGTGATTTTAAGAAGAAAGTTTGTAACATTGAACTTTCAGTACATCAAGAAAACTTCATACATCAAAAAAACCCTGAAAGACACCAAATAAATAATCTAACATTACATCTTATGACCCCAATATGAAAACTACAAACCAACACAGAAATTAGTATAACACAGGAAATAGGTAAAATCAGAATCAAAATCAATGAAATTGATCAAAAAGGTGGTTCTCTGAAAAAATAAATAAAATTGATTAACACTTATACAAGCTAACAGAGAGAAAAATTAATTTATTAAAATCTATGATAAAAAGGAAAATATCACTAAAGGTACTACTGAAATACAGAGGGTAATCAAAAGCTATTTTAAAAATTTATATTCCAATGAGATAGAAAATCTTGAAGATGTTAAATTGTTAAAGACATATGAGACACTACTATTTGAACCAGGATTATATAAAAAATGTGAACAGATCAATTTCAAGTAATGAAATTAAAGATGCCATCAAAAGACTTCCAACTAAGAAAATCCCAGGACCAGATGGATTTTCAGGTGAGTAACATCAGACTTTTAAGAATTCACACCAAACCTCCTTAAATTATTCTACAAAAAATAAATGGAAGTAAACTCCTTGAAACATACTCTTTGTAGTTTATATCATCCTGATAAGAAAATCAGACAAAGATATATTAAGGAAAGAAAACTTTACACCAATATTCTTGATGAACATAGATAAAGGATTCTCAATAAAACACTGGCAAATTACATTAAAAATTAAAAAGGTATGTACCATAATCAAATGGAGTTCTTCCAAAGAGCTTCAAGATTCTTTTAACATATGGAAATCAATAAACATAATAAATCACATCAATAGACTTCAAGATGGGAATCACATGATTACCTCAATAGCTGCATGAAAGCATTTGGCCAAATGCATAATATATTTGTGATCAAAACACTAGAAAAAGTAGGGATAGAAGGAACATAACTCAATATTGTAAAAGCTATATATACCAACAGCAGAGCCAACAGCATTCTAAACAGAGAATAACTGAAACAATTCCTTCTAAAAAGAGGAACAAGAAAAGTATACCTTCTTTTACAACCTATTCATCAATGTCCTAGAATACCTACTCAAAACAATTAGGCAAAAGAAAGAAATTGAAGAAACACAGTTAGTAAATGTAGTGCTATACCTATCCCTGTTTGCTAACAGTATGATCCTAGATTTACAAGACCCCAAATATCCACCAGAAACCTTGTAGAACTCATAAGTTTAATCAGAAAATTAGCATGATTCAAAATTTACACTCATAAATCAATTGTACACCTATATTCCAAGAAAAATCAGCTCTAAGATAAATTAAGAAAACTAACCCATTCACAATACCTCTCAAATAGAAATAAACAATACTTGGGAATTGATCTATCAAAAGAAGTGAAAGACATCTATAGTGAAAAAAAAACTAAATAAAGAAATTGAGGAAGACCTCAGAAGATGGAAGAACCACTCATATTATTGGACAGGCAGAATTATTATTGCCAAGATGGTCATAGTACCAAAAGCACTACACAGATACAGTAAAAATTCCATAAAAATTCCAATGACCTTTTACACTGAAATAAAAAAAGCAGTCATAAAAATAAGAAGTCCAGAATAGTAAAGCAATTCTCAGCAAGAAAAGTAAAGCAGGAGGTAACATGATACCATACTTTATATTCTAGAGTTATAGTAACAAAACAGCATGGTATTGACACCAAAGAGGCAAGAAAACCAATGGAGTACAATAGAAGGCACAGAGACAAACCCACATGAATATAGTTATCTCATACTAAACAAAGGCACCAAAAACATGCATTGGAGAAAAGATAGCCTCTTCAACAAATGGTGCTGGAAAAATTGGAAATCCATATGTAATAAATTGAAAGTTAACCCTATCCCTCATCCTACACAAAACTCAACTCCACGTGGATCAAAGGAATAGTATTGGATCAGCAATGCTGCACACACTGGAAAAAAATTGTTGGACCAACACTGAAACATATTGGTACAGAAACTGACTCCTCAAAAAGATACTTATAACACAAAAATTAAAATCAAAAGACAAGGCTGTGATATAGTAGAGTTGGTAGAGTGCTTTCCTAGTTCAATCCGCACTACCAAAAAAAAAAAAATCAATGTATATGTTCAGAGACGGGTTTGCTGAGGGTGAGGATGAATGATGCCTACCCTAGCTAACCTTACCCAGCGCACTTACTCAGGCATTGGAGATCGAATTCTGAAGGCACAGATCTAATTTTATTTAGGGTTTCACAAGACATATACAGGCACATTATCCAAACAAGTTAACACGCTTGTTAAAGTATAATAGAGTCAGCCTATAGTTGAACTATACATCGAGGGTCCAGGTAGTGTGAAACAAACCAAGCATGCCTAAGCAATTCTTCCCATCAACAGGTCTGAGACAAAGGACTGGAGGAATGGCAAGCTCCTGCACACAGCATGAGGTATAACAGTGAGGGTGAGCTTATATCATAGGTTTCTGTGAAGCATGACAGAATGAGTCCTCCCCTCAGCTCAAACTCAGCCTCAGCAACTGCAAAGACCTTCATTCCATGGCAAGTCTTCACCATTACCTCAGTTTCTCTGTTCAGACTATTTGGCTTACTTAGACCATGGTGTCAGTGACTGCTGTCAGATAAGCTTGAGGAATATTCCCTACAGTTCAATTGATAGAGTGCTTGCCTAGTAAGCACAAGGCCCTGAGATCAGTCCCCATTACCACAAAAAAAAAATGAAGACAGTAAATGTGATGGCATCAAACTAAAAAACATCTTCATTGCAAAAGACACAATCAAGAACATGGAGAGAAAAACCTATACATTGGGGAAAAGAAAAACTTTGCCATCTGCTCCTCAGATAGGTTGCTAATTTCAAGGACAAACAATAATTCAAAGCTTAATGTAAAAAAAATCAATAAATGGGCAAAGGAATTGAAGAGATACTTTACAGAATAGGAAATACTAATGGGAAACAAATATGTGAAAAAATATTCAACCTCTCTTGCTATTAGAATAATGCAAATTAAAACCACACTGAGATTTTGCATCACATAGAATGGCAATTTTCAAGAATACAGAAACAATAAAGTTCATGAGCTCATGAACACATGGGGAACAAGATTCATGCATACATTACTGGTCAAACTACAAGTTGTTGCTACCACCCTGAAAAGCAGTATGGATAACCTCAAAAACTAGGAATGGAGCCACCGTTTGACCAAGTTATCTCACTCCTTGTACACGAAGTAGTTAAAATCAGCATACTAAAATGATGTGCCCACATCAGTGTTTACAGCAACTCACTTTGCAACAGCTAAGTTATGGAACCAATGGGGTTGACCTTCAACAGATGAATGAATAAAGAAAATGTGGTATGTATATACCCTGGAGTATTCCTTGGGCACAAAAAAGAATGACATAAAAAAGAATGACTTTATGGCATTTGACAGTGAATAGATAGATCTGTATAATTTCATGCTAAGTGAAATAACCCAGTTCCAAAAGCCAAAGGTTGAATATTTTCTCTGATATGAGTATGCAAAACCACATTAAGGAGGACATAAGGGAAATAATAAAATTTCAGTAGATTAAACAATGTGGAATTGGTGGAAGGAAGGAGGATAGGAAAAGAAAAGAGAGTGGAAGGAAACTGACATAATTTTCATATGTATATTTATAAAAACAACACACTGAACCCCATCAACAGGTACATCCACAGAGTGGGGTCCTAATTAGAATAGGATATATTGCATGCTTGTAAAATTATATCAAGATGGATTTTACTGTCATAGCCAAAAAGAATCAATAAATAAATAAATATGTAATAAATAAATAAATAAATGAGTAATAAATGACAAATATCAATAAGTAGAAGTAAGACCAATAGAACAAAGGAAAGGGAACAGGGGAACAAGGAGGAAATCAAATGGGGGAAATCTGGGGCTTGAATTGGAGCAAATTATATTCTGTGTTTGTGCAATAATGTCAAAATAAAACATAGTTTTATTTACAATCATAATGCATTAATAAAAAATTTTTAAAAAGTAACCCTGTAAATGGGAACTTATCTTGATAATCATGAAATTCAAGTTGGATGTGGAGGAGAGAAGAAAGACAGAAGGAAATTAAAGAATAGAAAGATGGGAAAGCTGGGCTGGGGAGATATTTCAGTTGGTAGAGTGTTTGCCTTGCAAGCTCAAGGTCCTGGGTTCTATCACCAGCACCACAAAAAAAAGGGGGGGGGGAAGCTTAAAGGAATCTGGGGTTCTACAAAGAGCAATTTAATGAGAAAATGTCCATAGTTTTCATTGACTTTTACCATAAAGAGTGACTGGAGAAAGAGGAGAGAGGACATTATACAAAAATTTTCCCAATAAAATTAAAAGACTGAATCAATGGGGAGAATATTTTAATAAGTTGCACACCAATGTTACAGTTATTTCAGAAAAAAGATATTTTGATATGCAAATACAGATATGAATACAACAATTAGGTATGCATTTTGGGAGGGTTTATTTAAATGAAAATTTTAGAATACTAATTCTTAAAATAATTAAAAATCTTAATAAAAATCAGTGTCAGTAATTTGACAATGTCAGTAATTTTCTTCCTTTGGATGTATATGTAAAATTTTATGGTAAACTAAGATCACTGTACAGTGAATTTAAATACAGTATGTCCTACTTTTCCATTAATACTACATGAATTATTTTGCACATAGATGAAGAAATTCTGAATTTTATGCGACATTCAGATGATGTCAAATATTGTTATATATAAGGGTCACCTCTCAGGTTTTATATATTCTCTTTAGTTTTTAGTGCTTAGGCCCTAGTTTACTCATTTGCAAAAGGCAATGCCATTCTTCACAGGATCCCACGGTTGGTTCAGTCTGACAAAGACAGATGCAGAAATTAAGCTATCACACTAATGATTTTGCCTTTTTTTGGTTTCTTATACCATCTTTAATTTGCACTCATAGATTAAAAGTAAAGCATGGGTGTTGGTAAATTACAGAGCCTTACATTGAACATCAGTGTTAATACACTAGAAACTACATTACAGGGTGAGTAAAAGAAAGTGATTTCACACAATTTATATCATATTAAGGGGCTAAGGAAAGTCTTCTGTAGAAATCATGTCAGTCCTCACATACTAATCAGCATCAGTGTCCAGGCAGGTCATCACAGTCTTCTGACACTCATCACTGACAACCTCCTTTGTCCAATGGGACCATGTGAGAGAACACACAGTGGAGTGTATTAGAGACCCAGGAAAACCCTGAAGCACCTATAACCTTGTCTTTGCCTTTGACCTGCTCTAGGTAAGACATAAAAGGGGGGAAAAAAAGCTGAAGCAAGGAGCAACAGTATTGCTACTCTATTGCTAATTGCTGCTGGTTATAGAGAAGCTACGTCTATTGCTGATTTGTAAAAATTCCACTAAAGCTCTATTCTTTATTAAAAAAAAACTGGAAAATTTGAAAGAAAAAGGCTTCATTTGGCTGGAAGTTTGGATCTTTGCCTTTTTACAAAATTTGTGCTCATGAAATGAACATTTTTGCTGAAAGAAGGTTTGATTAAAGAGGATAAAAGCAAACTCACCACTTGGTTTCTGGGACACAGCCAAGAGGCTTGGTCCTTCTGCTGCATCTTTTGGGATATTACTTCATGAGAAAAACTCTAGGAGGTTGGAAGTGGTGGCAAAGTCCTTTGATCCCTGAGTCAGCAGTGAAGTGTCTTGAAGATGCTCATCTATATTTCATAGGGATATTCATGCTGTACAAAGAGAAAAATCTAAATGCAGACTTCAGGCTGCAAATTTACATTACCATTTTTGCTACAAACTGAAATGGACTGCAGTTTATTCCTGGGATTTTTTTTGCTGTAAAGAATTTTTTGATGTCTGAACTAACCCCTGGTTTACACTTAAAGTTGGAAACAACTAAATAATGCTGTAGCCCTTTCTAAAAATTTTTATAGGGAGTGTGGAAAGTAGAGAAGATAAAAAAATCTTTAAAGAATTTTTTTGGAATGATTTTGAGATAAATGATTTACATCATAGTTGACTCTAGTAATCATCTAAAAACATTTAAAGGTGTTTTAACTTTACACAATGCCAACAATATTCATTTAACTTTAGGAAATCCTTCTTCTCTTTTGACCTCAACTCCATGCTTTAAAGAATTAACCCTACCTATGCAATGAAACTTTAAGGATCAAATACATAAAACTTAGTGGCAAATATTGTTTACACATTTGGAAGAAAGCACTATATATGTGCAGCATCACTCTTACTATCATCCAGTTGCCCATCTGAAAGAGATATTATATGGTTTTACTAATTATATAATAAGAGTGACTCAAGAGCACTTGGACTGTTATACTTGATTTATGCCTCCCTCCCTGAGGCTGGTTTCCACAGGTAATAATCAGAAGAAAGAATGAATAGAATTACAAAACCAGGAATAGATGCAAAGATGAATCTACTAACTAGAAATACTAAGCTCTAGAGATCTGGCACAGTGTAACTTTTGCTCTCCTGTTCTCCAAGCAAAATTATCCTCCTCATATTTTCCTCATGTATTTTAATCCTGGTAAATTTTTAGGTGTACATATTGAGGCACCTTCTATTCTCTAACTCTGCATGTCACTTCATAAACTTTTACTCTTTCTTACCACATGGTGCAGGCATGAAAAACAAAGTGTTCTAAATATTTACACATTACAGTAATTTTTAGGATTGAAAAGAAAAAAAATTTTGTATAACAGCAATACACAAAATTTATTTATCAAGGTAGCTAAGACATGTTCCAGGAAATTCAATAAGAGCTTGTAATGAAGTTTGAAATGGTTGTAATTAGTAGCTATCTACTTACCTTTTGTTTACTAAAATAATTATTTTTCATTCATACTTCATTTTGATGTTTTAGTAGTGAACTTATTTTATTGTATCTTTTATTATCAATTATTCATTTTTAATAAATAAGATCAAAATAATAACATGAAATTCCATCAATTTTGTGTTTTGATCTATGTATGATAACTTTCTATATCAGAAGCCTTAGCATTGGAATGCATGGTAATACTTCAGAGGAACATATGGTTTTACATTACACAGAGCACTATTAACATTCTGGATAATTCAAGAGTGACACTGCCAGTAAGGAGATGATTATATGGGATGATCCATATGATATTTCTCACACAATATCCAGCAGATAGTACGCATTTTAAATTACTAACACATTGTAATCATTACTTTTGTCATTATTTCAAGAGCTCTAAAAGACACTGTCAATTATTGTAATTGAAATATTTTGTTCAGTACACTGAACAAAATTATTTATCAGGAAATTTGTTATGTGTATATAAATAATATTAATCTCACATATCCATATGTGAACACAGCATAATTTGTTAGTTTTTATTGCCCAGTACTTCCTCACATCCCCCCATGCCCTGTTTCTCTATATCCCTTTTCTCTACTTTATTGATCTCCCTAATATTTTCATGAGAGCCAACACCATTTTTTCTTTCCTGTACAATGACAGCATATGGGAGAAAACATTTAACCCCTGACTTTCTGAGTCAGGCTTATTTAACTTAGCATGATGTTCTCCAATTCCAGGCATTTACAAACAAAAAATGAAAGTCCATGCTTCCTCATGACTGCACAAAACTCCATTGTGCATATATACATATATATACCTCACATTCTTTTTCCATTTATCTTTTGGCAGGCACATTAATGGTTCTGTAACTTGGTTTTTCTGAATTGTACTGCTACAATAATTGGCATGCATGAAGAAACTGATGTTTGATGAGATAGAATAATTGACCAAAGATATCATAAAGTAGTAATTGATAGTACAAAAATTCATATTTTGGTTATTGTATGCCTTTAGATTAATTTTCACCCAAATAATGCTAACTGTGTTCAAACACTTTCATAGTACAATAGAATTCTGTTACATCTTGGGATCCACTAGGAGGAAGAAGTGGAAGAAATTATACAGGTTTTCTCTATATTTTCTACTGCAGTTTCAACCACTAGAGTTCTATCATATTTATAGTTTTTTTAAAGTTTTATTTAAAAGATATATTCAATCACCTTAGCATACCATATAAAATGCTCCTTAAAGGTTGCAACTTCATGAAATTCAATCATTAACCCAAATATGTTTTAGCATGCTCTGATCTTTTAGCAGTACTTCCAATGGAGGAATAACAACCCAAGACAACACTGACCTATGTATGAGAATCTCTTCACTGGGGACACTATAACAACCACTTTTCCAGCATCTTCACTGAAGTCTGTCTATTTATTACAAAACCCAATTTACTTCTTCAAGATACCCAGCACATTCTCTCTTGTGACATGGCAGTACATATTCTCCCCAGAAAGAACTTACATGTTGAAAAGGAAAATCGGATGTTCAACATCCCTAGTAATAAGGGAAATGCAAATCAAAACTACCCTAAGATTTCATCTCACCCCAATTAGAATGGCGATTATCAAGAATACAAGCAACAATAGGTGTTGGCGAGGATGTGGTGAAAAAGGAACACTCATACATTGCTGGTGGGGTTGCAAATTAGTGCAACCACTCTGGAAAGCAGTGTGGAGATTCCTCAGAAAGCTTGGAATGGAAACACCATTTGACCCAGCTATCCCACTCCTTGGCCTATACCCAAAGGACTTAAAATCAGCATACTACAGAGATACAGCCACATCAATGTTCATTGCTGCTCAATTCACCATAGCCAGATTGTGGAACCAACCTAGATGCCCTTCAGTTGATGAATGGATAAAGAAACTGTGGCATATTTATACAATGGAATATTACTCCGCAATGAAGAATGATAAAATTATGGCATTTGTAGGCAAATGGTCGAAATTGGAGAATATCATGCTAAGTGAGATAAGCCAATGTGTGCCCTGTCATAAATTGTCCCTAAGTTCAATCCCCAGTATTGCACAAAAAAGGGGGGAGCAAGAAATTGGTGAACTAGGATTAGAGTACTATCATTTCTTAGCAAATCAAAAGTACAGCTGGTAGATTGTGAAAATATATTCCTAATATAAATGGTGAAGTCAAAAGAAGTATTCCAAAACAACCCATTGTTATCTATAAATTGCATTTATTCATAGTTGAGCATACATTACTCATAATATCCAAATCAATTTTACTACGGTGCCAACAATATATAAAATTCTAAAATATTTTGTAAGATCATCATACATGACCTGAAGTATTTTTTGTTTAATCACAATCACTACTTCTGACATACTGAAGACTATACTATTTAGTAATTTCAGTTATACTATATATGCTTTGGTTCTGGATTTTACCTCTAAAATTGGCTTAGTCAAATGAATAAAGAAAAACACTAATGTATTTAAATTACAATAATGAAATAAAACAATATGTTTTTTGGGGCCTTTTAAACTCTTCATTTCATTCCATTTAGATTCAAGTATTACATGTATGGTATTAACTAAAATCCAAATATGAGAGTTTACATTAAATATATGCAAACTTATGTAAAGTAAATAAATAGTATATGTCCTATAATGCACTTTCACCCAAATTGCATTTAATTACATGGATTGTTTTGTTTCCTTTTATTAAAAAACTGGTTTGATTTTGTCTTTGGAATAAAATACTGTGACCTACAGATGATGGGATGAATCATTTTATCTTCACTACATCAGTTATTGATTGAAATATGTGAGAATTCCTCTGTTTAGTTAACATTCACTTATAAGATGATAAGCTTGACATTGGCCTAGAATATGAGCCAGTGTACTAATGAGTGTCAGTTATGATTATATTCAGATACACAGAAGGTGTATACAGTTTTCAAGAATTCCATTAATAAGAAGATGTAGGGGGTTCAAGATGTAGGGGTGGTTCAAGATGGCGGACTAGAGGGTGACAGCATTTCATGTTGCTCCAGGATGCAGGATTCAAAAGAGGAGACAGTGAGAGACTTGGGATCAACTCAAAGCCTCCGGGTGAGTCTCTCCCATTGGGGAGGTGTCCCGGATGGGGCGGTAGCCCGGGAACGCAGGGAACTTTGTGAAGTAGAGTTGCTCAGTAAGACGCCCCTCCCCCCACTGGAGCGGCAATCATGGACAACTGGGATCATCGTAGAGGAGGTGGCTCAGCACAGCACTTGGACTCGGAGCAACCATTGGGGCTCCGGGCAGCTGCCCGAGGAGAAGCAGTGTGGCGAGTTGTTTAGACTCGGAGCAATCGCTTCTGAACACCGGGGGGTTGCCCGGAGGAAGAGGAGAAGCGCAGCGGATCACTTGGTTTAGGAGAGACTGCATCAGAGCTACAGGTGATTGCCAGAGGAGGAGCTGTGTGGTGAGCAGTTTGGACTCAGAACGACCGCTTCTGAACACTGGGGGGGGCTGCCCGTAGGAAGAGGAGGAACGTGGTGGGTCGCTTAATCTAGGAGTGACTGCATCAGAGTCACAGGTGGTTGCCAGAGGAGGAGGTGAGTGGTGAGTTGTTTGGACTCAAAGCGACCACTCCTGAAGACCTGGGGGGCTACCCCAAGGAGGAGGAGGAACAGGGTGGGTAACTTGGACTCGGAGTGACTGCCTAGGGCTATGGGCGGTTGGCAGGATGAGGAGACATGAAGTGAGTTGCTTGAACCCCTAGTGACTGCGTCGGAAACTGGGCAACTGTCCGGAGGAGGAGGTGTGTGGTGGGTTTCTGGGTCTTGGAGCTATTGTACAGGGCTCCAGGTGGCGACTCAGAGGAGGGACCGCATAGCCAGGTGATTAGGTACAGAGCAGGGTCCCAGGACCAGCTTCTTGCTGGAAGAGCAGCACAGAGACAAGCCTAGGGGCAGAGCGAAGTTTCCAGGACTGCGGGCAGATTCTCTGATGAGAGGCAGCCTAAGGAGACTCATCTGGGAAAGGTGAGTCTCCCAGGCCCAGGAGGTAGTTCTGGGCCCCTGGGAACGTCGCAGAGGAAGACAGCCCAGCCCAGGTGGTAATTGTGGATTGAGGGGAACCTCTAGGAGGGGAACTGACCAGCGAGACCGACCCACCGGGTGAGTCTTGCCCGCTGGGAGAGGTTTTCCCACAAGGTCGGTAAAACCAGAGAAAGAGGAACAAACAGGCCATGCCTCAGTTCGCAGCCTAGTTCCCCTTTGGATGACCATTGGTCAACAAGTGGAGGCACCTCTGCCCACTATCAGGGAATATACCCCACCTGAGGGTCACCATCCCTACAGAGGCAGTTTCTTTGTGGAGCACCACATTATCAACTTCCTCCAAGACTGCAGGTTACTGAAGGATAAGAGGGGATATACTAGCAATCTTTCTTCAGGGACATTATAAGTCAATAGAGGAAATCTGCAATATCTTAATGAACCACTGATTCCTGAACAATATGACAAAACAAAAGAAGAAAATTCCCCAAACAAATCTAGATGTTACATCAATAAAATCCAATGACATCATGGCAGAAGAAATGACAGAAAGGGAGTTCAGAATGTACATAATTAAAATGATCAGGAAAACAAATGATAAGTTGAAAGAGCAAATGCAGGCATTGGATGATGAGATGAAAGAGCAAATGCAGGCATTGAATGATGAGATGAAAGAGAAAATAAAGGCATTGAATGATAGCACCAATTGACAGTTAAAAGAGCAAATACAGGAAGCAAAAGGTCATCTCAATAAAGAGTTAGAGATATTGAAAAAAAACAAATAGAAATCCTTGAAATGAAGGAAACAATAAACCAAAATAAGAACTCCATAGAAAGCACAACCAATAGGATAGAACACCTGGAAGACAGAACCTCAGATATTGAAGACAAAATATTTCACCTTGAAAACAAAGTTGAACAAAGAGAGAAGATGGTAAGAAATCATGAACAGAATCTCCAAGAACTATGGGATATTATGAAAAGGCCAAATTTGAGAATTATTTGGAATGAGGAAGGCTTAGAGAAACAAACCAAAGGAATGAACAATCTATTCAATAAAATAATATCAGAAAATTTCCCAAATCTGAAGAATGAAATGGAAAATCAAGTTCAAGAGGCTTGTAGGACTCCAAATACACAAAATTACAACAGACCCACACCAAGGCACATTATAATAAAAATACCGAACATACAAAATAAAGACAGAATTTTAAAGGCTGTGAGAGAAAAGAACAAAATTACATTCAGGGGGAAACCAATACGGATATCAGCAGATTTTTCAATCCAGACCCTAAAAGCTAGAAGGGCCTGGAACAACATTTTTCAAGCTCTGAAAGAAAATGGATGCCAACCAAGAATCTTATACCCAACAAAACCTACCTTCAAATTTGATGAAGAAATAAAATCATTCCTTGTTAAACAAAAGCTAAAAGAATTTACAAAAAGAAAGCCAGCATTACAGAACATTCTCAGCAAAATATTCCATGAGGAAGAGATAAAACACAAAGAAGCAAATCAGCAAGTGGAGGAATTATCCTAAAGGAACTGTCAAATAAAGGAGGAACCAAGTTGTGTCACAAAAATAAATAAATAAAATTTTTAAAATTAACCAATTGACCAGGAATACAAATCATATCTCAATATTAACCCTGAATGTTAATGGCCTGAATTCATCAATCAAAAGACATAGACTGGCAGATTGGATTAAAAAGAAAGATCCAACAGTATGTTTCCTGCAAGAGACTCACCTCATAGAAAGAGATACCCATAGACTAAAGATGAAAGGATGGGGAAAAACATACCATGCACATGGACTCAAAAAACTGCTGGAGTATCCATCCTCATTTCAGATGATGTGGACTTCAAGCCAAAGTTAGTCAGAAGGGATAAAGAAGGACATTTCATACTGCCTAAGAGAAGCATAAATCAGCAAGATATAACAATCATAAACATCTATGCCCCAAACAGTGGCTCTTCCATGTATGTCAAACAAAGCCTTCTCAATTTTAGAAACCAAATAGACCATAACACAATAATACGAGGTGATTTTAACACGCCTCTTTCACCACTGGACAGATCTTCCAAACAAAAATTGAACAAAGAAACCATCGATCTCAATAACACAATCAATAATTTAGACTTAACAGACAATTAAGAATATACCATCCAGCCAAGAGCAAATACACTTTCTTCTCAGCAGCACATGGATCCATCTCTAAAATAGACCATATATTATGCCACAAAGCTAATGTTAGCAAATACAAGAAGATTGAGACACTGCCTTGTATTCTATCAGATCATAATGGATTGAAGTTAGAAATAAATGAAAAAGTAAAAAACAGAAACTACTCCAACACCTGGAGATTAAACAATATGCTATTATATGATGAATGGATAACAAGATATTAGGAAGGAAATTAAAAAATTCTTAGAGGTAAATGAGAACAAAGGAACATCATATCAAAATCTCTGGGACACTATGAAAGCAGTACTTAGAGGAAAATTTATTTCATAGAGCACATTTAATAAAAGAAGTAAAAGTCAACAAATAAACAACCTAACACTACATCTCAAAGTCCTAGAAAAAGAACAGACCAACATCAAAAGTAGTAGAAGACAGGAAATAGTTAAACTCAGAGCTGAAATCAATGAAATTGAAACAAAAGAAACAATACAAAAAATTGACAAAATAGTTTTCTTCAAAAAAATAAACAAAATTGATAAACCTTTAGCCACACTAACAAAGAGAAGACGAGAGAAAACCCAAATTACTAAAATTCGGAATGAACAAGGAAATGTCACAACAGACATGACTGAAATACAAAACATAATTAGAGGCTATTTTGAAAATCTATACTCCAAAAAAATAGAAAATTTCGAAGACATCAACAGGTTTCTTGAGACATATGAATTGTCTAAACTTAACGAGGAAGACATACACAATTTAAATAGACCAATTTCAAGTAATGAAATAGATGAAGTCATCAAAAGCCTACCAACAAAGAAAAGTCCAGGACCAGATGTGTTTTCAGCCTAGTTCTACAAAATCTTTAAAGAAGAACTCATCCCAATACTTCTCAAAGTATTCCATAAAATAGAAGAGGAGGGAACCCTCCCAAACTCGTTCTATGAAGCCAATATCACCCTGATACCTAAACCAGACAGAGACACATCGAGGAAAGAAAATTTCAGTCCAATATCCTTAATGAACATCAATGCAAAAATTCTCAAAAAAATTTTAGCAAATTGCATACAAAAACATATTAAAAAGATCAAGTGGGTTTCATCCCAGGAATGCAAGGTTGGTTCAACATCTGGAAATCAATAAATGTAATTCACCATATCAATAGATTTAAAGTCAAGAATCAAATGATTATTTTGATAGATGCAGAAAAAGCATTTGATAAGATATAGCACCCCTTCATGCTCAAAACACTAGAAAAAATAGGGATAGTGGGAACATTCCTTAACATTGTAAAGGCCATCTATGATAAGCCCATGGCTAATATCATTCTAAGTGGTGAAAAACTGAAAGCATTCCCCCTTAAAATTGGAACAAGGCAGGGATGCCCTCTTTCACCACTTCTTTTCAATATCATCCTTGAAACTCTAGCCAGAGCATTTAGACAGACCAAAGAAATTAAAGGGATACGAATAGGAAAAGAAGAACTCAAAATATCCCTGTTTGCTGATGATATGATTATATATTTAGAGGAACCAGGAAATTCCACCAGAAAACTTTTAGAACTCATAAGTGAATTCAGTAAAGTAGTGGAATATAAGATCAATGCACATAAATCTAAGGCATTTTTATACATAAGTGATGATTCTTCAGAAAGAGAAATTAGGAAAACTACCCCATTCACAATAGCATTGAAAAAAATAAAATACTTGGGAATCAATCTCACAAAAGAGGTGAAAGACCTCTACAATGAGAACTACAGAACACTAAAGAAAGAAATTAAAGAAAACCTCAGAAGATGGAAAGATCTCCCATGTTCTTGGATAGGAAGAATTACTATTGTCAAAATGGCCATACTACCAAAAGTGCTATACAGATTCAATGCAATTCCAATTAAAATTCCAATGACGTACCTTACAGAAATAGAGCAAGCAATTATGAAATTTATCTGGAAGAATAAAAATCCCAGAATATCTAAAGCAATCCTCAGTAGAAAGAGTGAAGCAGGGGGTATTGCAATACCAGATCTTCAACTCTACTACAAAGCAATAGTAACAAAAACGGCATGGTATTGGTACCAAAATAGAAAGAAGGATCAATGGTACAGAATAGAGGACATGGACACAAACCCAAATAAATACAATTTTCTCATACTAGACAAAGGTGCCAAAAATATGCAAGGGAGAAAAGATAGCCTCTTCAACAAATGGTGCTGGGAGAATTGGAAATCCATAAGCAACAGAATTAAAATAAACCCATATCTCTCACCATGCATGAAAATAAACTCAAAATGGGTTAAGGACCTCGGAATCAGAGCAGAGACCTTGCATCTAATAGAAGAAAAAGTAGGTCCAGAGCTTCAACATGTCGGCTTAGGACCAGACTTCCTCAACAGGACTCCCATAGCACAAGAAATAAAAGCAAGAATAAATAACTGGGATAGATTCAAACTAAAAAGCTTTCTCTCAGCAAAGGAAACTATCAGCAATGCAAAGAAAGAGCCTACAGAGTGGGAGAAAATCTTTGCCAATCATACTTCAGATAGAGCACTAATCTCCAGAATCTATAAAGAACTCAAAAAACTCTACACCAAGAATGCACATAATCCAAATGACAAATGGGCTAAGGAAATGAATAGACACTTCACAGAAGAAGATCTACAAGCAATCAACAAACATATGGAAAAATGTTCAACATCTCTAGTAATAAGAGAAATGCAAATCAAAACCACCCTAATATTCCATCTCACCCCAATTAGAATGGCGATTATCCACAATACAAGCAACAACAGGTTTTGGCGAGGATGTGGGGAGAAAGGTACACTCATACATTGCTGGTGGGGTTGCAAATTAGTGCAGCCACTCTGGAAAGCAGTGTGGATACTGCTTAGAAACCTTGGAATGGAACCACCATTTGACCCAGCTATCCCACTCCTTGCCCTATACCCAAAGGACTTAAAATCAGCATATTACAGAGCTACAGCCACATCAATGTTCATAGCTGCTCAGTTCACAATAGCCAGATTGTGGAACCAACCTAGATGTCCTTCAATTGATGAATGGATATAGAAACTGTGGTATATATATACAATGGAATATTACTCAGTCATAAAGAATGAAAAAATTATGGCATTTGCAGGCAAATGGATGAAATTGGAGAATATCATGCTACGTGAGATAAGCCAATCTCTAAAAACCAAAGGACAAATGATATCACTAATAAGTGGATGATGACACATAGTGGGGGGTGGGAGGGGTTAGGGTTAGGGTTAGAGTTACGGTTAGGGAGGGGGAAAAGAATGGAGGAAGGAAGGACTGTATAGAGGAAAAGAGGGGTGAGAGGAGTGGGGGAAGGGAACAAATAACAAAATGAATCAAACAGCATTACCCTATGTAAATTTATGATTACACAAATGGTATGCCTTTACACCATGTACAAACAGAGAAACAACATGTATCCCATTTGTTTACAATAAAATAATAATAAAAAAAGAAGATGGAGAAAGTAACACCAATGACAGAAGCAGTAAAATTTGCACTTTGGGTTCTAATTTCAATAGACCTTTTTGCTCTCTGGATATTTATTTGAACTTAGATGAAATGGGTGTTATGAAGTCCTAAGCTTCTATCAATGTACATTTAGATTGCTGTGCTAGAATAAACTGTTCATATTCTCAAAAAATATTCATTATTATGATAATCAATTCTGTATACTGAAAAATAAATATTTCCATAAATATGAAAAATACTGTTTTTACACAGGTCCATGAGGATGATTTGAATATTTGTCATTTTTTCATACTTATATTTTATTCTATTAAACAAACATAAATATGTGATTAAATACAAAATACATACAAAATGTATATTAGAAGTATTTTGTAGAATCATCAGTTAGAATAATTACTTTGGTTTGTATCAATTTTATCTTCATTGTTCCCTTGATTCATAACACTGACCAAAGGATAATAGAGATTGGGTATAAAAATGCTTCTAGAAATATGGCATAAAAATTCCTGAAACAGATAAAAGAAAATTCTAATCATTCTCATTGAAATTATGTGCTGGAGCATTTAAAAAAATTTTGTTGGAAAGTTAATTCCTCTTTTCACTGAAGTACACAGCTTTATTTTAAGTCTTCAATGACTGGTGCAAATGAAACATGTGGTTTTATTTTTCTCAGAAAAAATTGGGATAATTCATTGTGGCTTTTGATGAGAAAAAGAAACTACAGTCTTCTGAGGCTGATCCCCCCTTTTTGCATACAACACAGCAAACTGGTGCAACATATCTAGCAACAAACTATCCTAAGTATTTTTCCCCTCACAGAGGAACTTCCAGGAAAGACTGTTGCTCCCTGTCGAGCAACAAGGTCTGATGTATCTCCTCAGGGCCCGCCTGAGGAGAATATGGGGCCGAGCAGGATGATAAGTGTCGGTGGCAATGGAAACCCACCAGAGCCTGGAGGTCTGTCAGTGCATGAAGCACAGCAGGAACTTGTTCATTGAGGGAATTATTCAGCTTTTATGTAGGGTGGGGGCTAGGTGGGAACCAATCAGCTTAAAGGTCAGCAAGGCACAGGGAATTCACCAGGGAGAGAGTCCTATAGGAGTAAATGGCAGGCATGAGCTGATCCCGTTCACGGAACTCCTGCTAACCAATCCCAGACAGTAGGGGGTGGAGATGAGCAGGCCAATCAGGGATTTGCTGAGTAAGAACACATTTTTCAGTTTCCGTGGGAGAGTGGCAGTACAAAGAAGTCTGGGTAAACTGTTAGTGGATCAGGCAGTGCCAAGTGAGGAAGAGGTTGTCACGAGGGTGCAGCCGCCATTAGGTAGCATCCCCTACAAAAGACACCAAGACATCTGTGAGATTCATAATCTGGCAATATCCAATTATTTCTATATGTATGTATTCAAACATGGGAGGCAATGTTTGATGTACTCAGGGTTGAAGAAATGTATAAAACAAAGTCTCTTTAATCTGAGTATATCATTTTCCATTGGTACTGAGACACAGTTTGCATCAAGGTACTTAATGTTCCTCCCTATATCCCCCATAGAAGAGCTCTCGCATATTTCAGAAAAAAAAAAAGCATTCTAGGTGATATCAAGGTCTTGAGCAACTGCAGAGGACTCCATATCTGATGTAAATTAAGTAATATTTTCACAGTATGTTATCCTTTCATGGTCACCCTGTTCCACTCAGACCACATGCAGAGTTGATGTAGCAAAATAAGATTATAAAATGACCAAGAGTTTTGCTTTTTGGTCTTTGGTCATAAAAAGCTTGAAGTTAACTAATTTGTGCCAAGGCTTGCTGAGTTGGTTTTGGCCAATTCACCCACCCCCATTCTCTCTTTCTCTCTCATCTGTCTCTCTATTGCTTTTCATAGAATGTTAAAATTCAAGCTTACAGTCTCATGTCCACATTAGAAAACTAGAGGCAGAGATAACTCAATTTGTTGTCTAAACACCATTTCCATCTTTGGTTATAGTCTTGTAAATTTCTGTTTAAAACATAGAGAGAGGCAAAAATCTGCAAATGGGTAATTTTAACTTGCTAGTACACCAAATCAGTAACCTATATTTGCCTTAGAGAAGGTAATGTACAACCTGTTACTTTTGTCATGTGTACATTGCTAAGAGAAACTATTTTAGCTAATTAATATAGTTAGCTGATTATGTGGGCATCTGTACCCTGCTTATGAGCTTCCCCAGGGCAGGCACAGACCACCAGCTTTTTGTACACACAATCTGTCAGGTATGGCTTCAACCATAGAAGATGCCACAACTGGGCTGGGGAGAGAACTCAGTCGGTAGAGTGCTTGCCTTGCAAACACAAGGCCCTGGGTTCAATCCCCAGCACCATAAAAAAAAAAAAAGATGCCACAACTGAACTGTTACTATGTGTCATATGATCAAATATAAATGGGAACAAGGCCAATAAACTCTAATTGAGATTCTTAGAAAAATTTAAGAACTTTTTTGTATTTTTGTCAATTTATTGCCATATTTTAAAAGTGTTAGTATAAAGGAAGATAGAGTATTCAAAGTATTCCTGTGTTTTATTACATCTTTGGGTAGAAATCTACCTACATACTTTTGATTCAGATATGTGTCATCACAGTGTTAACTTTTCTTGGGTACAGTTACTGAGTTTTCATATTTCTGAAGTAAATTTAGTTGTAGCAACTATCCAAACAGTAAGATTTACAAGGGGAAACCTCTGTTAATTAAAAAGTGGGTAGCAAGTGAGCATGATGGCACATGCCTAGGAAGGTGAACTGCAAGTTTGGGGTCAGCCTAAGCATCTTAGTAAAAACCTGCCTCAAAACAAAAAGAACTACATGTGGTTCAGTAGTTGAGATGACCCTGGGTTCCATCCTCAGTTCAAAAAAATGATGGGATAGTGATGACTGCTATGTTTTTAAATCTCAGTGGAAATCATACTAATGAGCTTACTTGAAGAAAAACTGTAATTAATTCTCAAATCTTCATTTGACAGATAAATACTCATTAAATCTTATTGAACTCTCCCACATACCAAAGAAAAAAATTAGGATATAGAATAATCATTCTAACCAAGAATGATATGGGATCTGATTCTGAATTACATTGAGTAATTGCAGTAATTAATTAAAATATTCCTACTTTTCAAAACCAAAGCCCAGGTCATCAATATTTTACAATTCATTTACAAATTCTTGAAATGATAAACTCATAAAAATGGGAAAGGATTAATAGTGGCCAGAAGTGGTGGGGAAGGCAGCAGGACAACATGGGTGTGATTATCAGAAGTCACCATGAGGGGTCCTTGTGACAGAAATGGTCTATACCTGAGCTATATCATCTTTAATGTCAAGATGTGGTCACCTCTACATAAAGTGGGCAGAAGATATCTCTCTCTTTTAACACAACTACATATAAATCTACAGTTGTCTCAAAATAAAATTACCTTAATTGAATAAATAAAATTGTAAATGTTTGAACCACACTGAAATGAGATGCAAGTGATAATCATCCTAAAATTATCCAAGTTCTTTTTAGAAGTCTGGTAAAGTAAGCATGAAAAATTTAAAATGAACATCTAAACAATAATCAAAAATGGTACCTTCTAGATAGTTCATGAAAATTTGTTCCAGGAAGGAAAATGGTTGTACATCCATATAGTTTTCAGGATTTTCTTCAATTATACATTTAAATACTACTTCACAGAGCACAATATTCACATGCAAAACACATACAATTTATTTTCTATATATTAATAAAGTTGAAACCATGTCTTCCTTCAGAAGTTTCGGAGGAAAAATTATACTTGAAAATATTTAAGCCTTAATATTTAAATGAAGCTTGTAGTGATATAGGAAAATATAAACAAAGGGTTCCCTTAGCTCTGGTGAATCCAAGAATAACTGAAATAGTCAATCCAAATATTCCATTTTACAAAATAACAATTCTTTTGTCACAGACTAAATAATGAAGCAAAAAGCACAGATAAATGAAATAAATTTACACAAGTAATGGAAGAGCTAACCAGAAACTGCAATTTGTTTTCATGTAGTTAAACATGAAGAAATGCTTTTATGAAAGCCTTAGGGAGATGACTCAGAAAACATTAGGTAAGCATTAATTTAAAAGCTATGTTTTCAAGCTAACTGACCATAATTGGAGTTCAGACCTTTAAAACATTATCAAATTGAAATCACTGGCACAACTAAATGAACTTCACCAGACCCAGGACACAGCCAGTGCTGGCAACTTCTATCAAACCCTGAGTGCACAGTTTCCTAGTGTGCCAGTATTTCAGGATAGAGGTAATGAATGGTTCAGCTAATTTTTCTAAAGTTTTTAGCAGCAAAACAAGTTCACTACTGTGTTTTAAAGACCCCATCAAAGAGGGGTCTTCTGTGAAAGAGGCAACTAGCAGACTTGATAAAGATTTAGTCAGGAAATTCAGATTTAGGTGGGAAAGCTCTTGCACAAGAGATTGTGCCTCCGTTTAAAAAAGATCATTTGAAATCAGCATTCTCCTTCCCTATTTTAGAGATCACTACTGTATTCTAAATAGTCAACAGAGGGAGAAACAGCGGAGTGGCAAAGCTTTGGATGCTGAAAGTTTTGCTTGAAGGATTGCACAACACCCACTTGGGGTGGGGAACCAGCCCTTGGGGGGCATGGAGGATGGAGCCCAGGGCAGAGGACTGAAAGGGTGGTTTTGGTGACTGGCACTTGACACTTGAAGTCCACCACGGTTGTCACTCATCCTTAGTTAACAAGACTGTGATGCTGAGACTCAGACACTAATCAACACACCTTTAATCAGACTAATGGGACTGGTCTCTGACATTCTTTCAAGGAGTGGAAGGCAGGGTCGCAGCTTTAAAGTTTTCACCTGGCTTTGATTAAGGAAGAAAGAGCAGCAGCATGGGACACTCTGGCTAGTTCAGTTTCCCTCTCATTGATTCTTCGAGGTTTAAAGGCACACCGCATCACCACTCATGGTCTCCAGACCTAGCGACTTGCAGTCCTGACTGGTGACTCCGAGAGAAAGGCGGAGACCAAGATGCTAGCGCTTGCCAAGTTTGCGATGCTGTGCCCCTGGGTCCGGGCCCACAAACCAGAGCTCACCCAGCCTGTGCACACCCTAGGCCACTGAGGAGGCTTCACTGCACCTGGACCCACAAGCAGGCCATTCCCACCATTTCCCAGTGACACCTATCTTGCGCAGCACCCAGAACTAATGCAGCTGGAGTCCTGCAGTGCCCACGATCCGCGGTCACCTTGGCTGAACCTTGCCCACCACCACGTGTGGGTCTGAGGGTCTTCTGCACTGAACGGGGCCCCAGAGGGTCGGCACCAGGGTCTCTCTGGACCCGCCAGTTCAGGGGACACCATGCTGCAGCCGAACAAAGAGCCAAGCAACCCAAGCACCTGGGTGGGTAGGCCACAGCAGCTGCCCCTCGGGCGGGAATGAGCTCCACAGCGGAGCAGCGGATCTGAAGAGGGCATCTGGAGCCCTTGGCGGTTCGGGGGAGACTGTCGGGGACAATTGCTCTGCCCTGATTTCTGGCCACTCTCACTGATAACAAAGAGCGTGCAACCTGCACAGGCGCTTCAAGGAAACACCGATGCCGACATGGCCCAAGCACAGACCGCAGCACCTGCCACTGGGACCACTGCTGTGCCTGCGGTTCTCTGGCGGATTGGTGGAGAGAGGAGACTCTGCCCGGGCTGCCCCCTTGCGATCTTCTATTTTGCAACTCATCCCGCCCACCAGCCTGCAATTTCGCTTGGAATCCAGTGACTTCTGTGCTAACTGCGCTCCCTAGGGACCTGAGGTGGAAGCTGCAGTCGGTGCCATCTGAGTCTGCTCTTGGAGAATAGGAGAATATTTCAAAACCTAAATGTTTGCAGGTACTGTCTTTCTGACCCTCCCTTCCAATGTCTTTTTTCATGAATATTTATGCAAGAAAAAGTCATCCCACTTGGTTTTTTTTTTTTTTATATTTCAAGCTTTGTTCTGAGTTATCTCAATGGACTAGAAGCTTAAAGGATTTTATTTTAGCTTTGCATTAACTGATTATTTGATTAAAATTTCTGACTTTGAGTAAATTTCAAGTTAAATATAGAATGTTGTTTTCAAAATGTTAAATGTCACACTGAGATCTTTAGGTTGATTTATTAAATAGTTCTTCAAAGGGCAGACATTTTTAAATGCTACTGATAATGGCTCTGAAGAGCTAAAGGACCTAATATCATGCAGAAATTTTGTTGTTTTTTAACCAAGAGCTACAGAACTAAAATTTTGTAATTCTATTTCATTCAGTCTATGTTGGGTGTCACTCTGTGTGGGTTCATCTGTGTGTATATAGACATTGATAGTTGCAGCTTCTGTTTCACTTGATAGAATATGATAACTAATATTAACTTAGCATTCAGAGTGATTTCACATTAAATTTTGACTAAATGAAATTCTAGTGACTGTTTTAATTTCATAAATTAAACTAAAAACAACCTTTTTCAGGAATTAATTGACTTTTTATTTGAAGAATGTGATGGCATTGATATGAACTGGAATTGTTTTATTATCTGTGGAGTTTTAATAAAACTGCCATATATTGCTTTTGCTTTCTTTTTTACTTAGAGAATTACAGTCATACATAGTAAGTGGGTTCATTTGGACAAAATCAAACAAGCATGGAATTTTATTTACTCCATTTTGGTAGAGAATGCCCTTCAGCTTTCCATCTCTCTCTCTCCCTATCTATGTCTCCCACTCCCTCTATTCTCTTTCCTCTACTCTATTCATCTTCCTTTTATTTACTTATGTATTTGACATATATCACTTATTAGTTCACCTTTGTTAGTGCATAAAAAACTTAAAGATGAAAATAGAGCAAAATACATTTTGAAAATTTATTGTTGAATTCAAACATCTTTAAACCTATTACTACAGTTATAATTGCTAAACCATGTATTTGCACACGTCTCATGTTTTACACTGATCCTTCTCAAACAGACTTGAATGCTTAGATTTCTTGTGCTCAATTGTTTCACCAATATAGATGGCAAAATTACAACAACCTTTTGTGGGATTATATTTGCAATACAAATTTCATAAACAATAGAATCTCAGAACTCATTTTTCTAATAAGAATGTACTTTTTCTGAGTTTATCACTATGATTTTTAAAAATTGTATCCAAACCACAAAGACAAAACCATGGCCATCCAGTGAATACAGAAATGTTGTTTTTTAACAATAACTGGCACAAGCAATTGCCATAAAAAATCACCATAACAAGCATCCATAAATTTTTTTTTCTACTGCAGACTGCTAAGTCTCTACATAATACATGTATTTCAAATAAAACCAATACAAAATGTCAGTATTTCCCATTAACTGTAGTGGTTTTCCTTATCTTCTAAGCTACCAATGATGGTCACTAGCTTTTGGTGAAGTGGATAGCCAGGTAGAAAAGCATACATAATTTTATTAGAATGCTATCTTTAAAGATGGCAAAGGTGTTGGGGATAGAAATGAATCTTTATGCAAGAAGATTTAATTTGGGAAATAACAAATAATAATAAGGTTTAATTTGGGAAATAACAAAGAATATGATTTCAACCTACAACAACTAATTCCAGGTCAGGGTGGCTTCTGGTATACCCAAGGAGCAAAGGAATAATTGGGATTTAATTGTAAAAATGCACAGATAGTTTAAATGTTTTATAAAAAAAAAATTGGCACTTTTGGAGTTATTTGAGACACAGTGAGCTCTGATTGTTGAATGGTTACATTTATTAGCCATTAATTATTAAATCTAAAATAACTTAATCTAATCTTAGGGAAAGAGCTAAATGTTTGATAGAATTGAACTTGCAAGATTGCATGTCAGGCCATTGGTTTTATTTAAGTAGTGAGCTGTCTGCATGGTAATTTCTCATTTAAGTTGACTTGTGTACACAGCTGTCTCTTCATGGCCTTCCCCTGTTGTTTGTCAGTATTGACATGGAAAGTCTATCATAAATGACAGACAATGTTCACAAAGACATCATTGATTTTTGTGTTTTGGAAACAACCAGGAAATGAGAATTAAATTTTTGTTAAATTTCAGAATTAAATATGCAGTAGAATGCAGTTTACTGAATTAGGTAGTAGAGACAATGGCAGAAGATGAAAGTGAAGCAAAGATATGCCAAAACCATTCTAAGTTCATTAAACAATTGATAATGATTTTGCATGCTAGAACTGAGGATACAACAGAGAACAAAACAAGAAAAAGTCATTCTGGAGGAGGATGAGAATTTTTTTGAAATAACCACACAATAGGTCTAATTATTAAATGTGGGATGCACAAAAAATAAATGTTTCTTAAATTGCCTTTCTTATACCTGGTGCCTGAAATCCCAACTACTTGGGAAGCTGAGATAGGATGATTACTTGAACCCAGGAGTTCAAGGTCAACCTGGGGAACATAAAGAGATGCTGTCCCAAAGAAGGAGGGAAAAGCAACTTTTCTGGGATTCTATTCCCACCTGTACTCTGCTCCTCAGCAGTAAAGACAAAACAGAGTAACAAATGCTTTCAGATAAACAACAAAAAGAGTTTATTATTGGTATATGCTCACTCTCAAAAGAAAATGAACCCAGAAGAAAGGCATGAAAAGAGAGAAATAAGAGCACAAAAATTATGAAATACACTGACACATATAATATACTAGGGTTGGGGATGTTTCTCAGTGATAATGCAGTTATCTAGCATGTGTGATGTCCTGGGCACCATCACAACATGGCAAAAAAGTAAAGAAAAAACACAAAAGTACCATTCATGAAAAATATAAAGTCATAATTAAAAACCAAGGTGAAGGAGAAAGAATTTTTCAGAAGGAGTCATTTTAATCAAAATCCATTAACAGGCCGATAGCTACATTGACTTTTTCTTGTGTCTATGTGCTGGGTGTTGAACCCAGGGCCTCATGCTTGCAAGGCAAACACTCTACCAACTGAGCTATATCCCCAGCCTTGTTACATTGACTTTTAAATGGGGACAGAAAAGGCATGAACATTAACAGAAAATAGAGGAATAGAAAACCACAAATACAGTTGAGATTTTATTTTTAATTTTGATGCAACAAATAACATTATGCTAACAAACAAAAACTTAGATGAAATTAATCATTTTATAGAAAAATAAGCATGAATAGCAGAGAGTAACCAATATACATGGAATATTATGAAAATGGACTTAAAATATTTTTGGACTAATAAATAAGCCAAAAAATAATAAAGAAATTGGACTGGCATTCACAACTGCCCTCCACCACACTCCCAACACACACCCCACTCCCCAGTATATGTAAATGCTTCACAAATTAGTTATAATAAAACCTCAGAGAACAGAGTGCATCCTGTCAAATGTTTCTCCTATGTTAGCAAAGAGACAATCGTATGAAAACTTTATGAAGTTAGTGTAAATGAAATGCCCCAATAAGAGAAGGTCCAAGCACCTATGTCCTATTATTATTCACCCAACTATCCTGGAAATAAAGGTGTTCATTGCCTTACATGTGGGAAGGGGCAGTAAAAGCAGGTTGGTCATTTTTGGTTGTCTTTCTCAGTAAAACATGAGTTAGAGTGAAGACCTTGTTGACTCACCTTAGCACCAAACAAAACCACATCAGAATTGATAATCCATAGAAAAATACAAATCCATATAAAAATAGTTACCTCTCTATAAAATATGCAACAATCAATTCAAAATTTACTGAAGAATTACATATGAAAAACAATATAGGAAAACTTTTAATTGAAAATATAGAAAAGCATATTTTGGGTCATTTATTCTACTCAAGTCATAGAGATTACTCAAGTCACACCAGTCACATGGACTGGTCAAGTCACGTGGACTGCTTATATCATTAAGTATCAGTGGTTCAACTAATGATTTTAATATAGCCTTACTGCACTGCCACTGAGGCTTATTTTTAAATGGACATGTTTTTCTTTACCTTTTCACACTCTTCCTCTTCCTAACCTGAGTGGAAGAACAATATTATTTTTTCTTTGTTTGAGGCCAAGTTATCTCTATTTGAGCACATAACCAACAGAGGAGACAAGTAATTCAGATTTCAGGGATGGCACAAGAAGATCCAAAGAATGGCTTACCCCCAAACTAGTAAGTGAATCACAGAAGCCTACAGGAAAGACCTGGATTGTAGCCTTCAAATGAATAGCTCCTTTAAAAACTCTCTGTTCTCCCTGATAGGCAGAATCACAGCATTTGGGACAGGAGTTCTCTGTTACTCCATCCATTGCATATAAAGCAATAAACCTTATTTTTCCTTCTTTCAAAACTCTATTATCTTTATTGACTAGTCACTGGGAACAAGAACCAAACTTTCAGTGACAAGCTTTACTGGCTATAGAGGGTACACAATCATAGTTTACCAAGGTCATACTGATTACTTAAAATGGTCATAGTGACTACTCACTTTATAAAGGTCTTGGAGGTTACTATGGTCATTTCAGAATGAAGGCCAGAAAGGATTTTGGGGTAATAAAGGCTGAATTGGTCATAGACTGCACTTGTGTCACAGAGGCTATCTGGGGCATAGAGACTCTTCAGTGAAAAAGATTATGGGTGATATATGGACTACAATGATCATAGAGGCTACATGGGTCACAGAGACAACTCAGGACACAGACATTCCAGAGGTCATGGAGGCTTTAAATGTCATAGAATACATACATGTAATGAAGGCTGATTGGATCACTTTGTTAAATCAGGACATAGAGGGTACACAGGTAATAGATACTATGAAAGAAACAGAAGTTAAGTATTCCATACTGGGTATGGATATCATAGCAGATATTCAGGACATTTGAGTTACTCAATCCATAGATACTATGCAAGTCATAAAGATCATGTAGGTCATACAGTATAATCAGGCCACAGAGGCTACACAAGTCATAGAGGCTAATATGTTTATTTAAGATACTCAATTTATACACACTACATAGTTCATCAGGGATAATATAGTCATTTCTGCTACTCAGGATACTGTGGGTATGAAGATCATAGAGGTTACATAAGTTCAAGATGCTAAGTCTTTTTTAAGCTATCCAGAGGTTATGCAGGGTACAAAGGATAGACCATAGAATAGATGCACATCATACAGGCCATAAGGGTAACAGAATTTATGCATATCATAGGTGCTACTGTGAGAAATAAAATGTCTGGTGATCCTCTTTCAGAATATAGCCTTAATTGGCTACATTTGTAGGCATTTAATTATAGACTTTCCCTTTGGCTGATCCAATTTTAAAATTAAGCAATTGCATAGATTATAACCCCAAACTCCTCCAATCAGACTGAAGGGCACTCCAATCAGGCACTTTTTTCCTGAGCATTGCTGCAATTTCCCTGAAGCTTTCTCTTGGGGCACATCTGCCCCTGAGTTCACTGCCATGGGTGCCTGGAGGTCTTTTCTCTTGGTGTTGCTGCTGATGTTGACACTGTCACAGTTGACATGGCCCAGAGGTCACTGCTGCTCTCATCACTGCCTCAGATGCCTGTTTGACATCTATACTGCTGCTTCTGCTGCTGCTGCTCCTGCTATCACTGACACTGCTCTCACCAAAACCACTGCTACTCCTAGGAAGTCATCTGGAGTTCTTCTCTCTGGGCGCTGCTGCAGCTGCAGCCACAGTCACTGCTGCTACCACTGTTGCCATAGTTCTCCCACCTGTTGCCAACACCACTGATGTCTGCAGCTGCTGCTGACCCCCCTGGTTGCTGCCACCAATTCCTGCTACTACCACTTCCACCACTGTTCAGAAATCTGTTGCCAGGGACACTCTAGGTTTGGTTGCACATAGCCACACCCACTTTGAGACACTGGCCACAGCCTAGGTTTGTGTGAAGTGCCAAAGGTTTGCTGCCACTGCTATTTTGGAGCACACTGCCTGTCTCTGGGGACACCAGCCAGGACCTGGAGATTCAGGTCCAGGGTGCCTATAGGTTTGGCTGCAACTGGGGTTACAACATAAAAAAATAAGGGAAGAAAACACCACAAACAAACCAAGATTCCCCAATAAGAGAAGTCACTGACAACACAATAGAATAAATATCCAAGAAGTTTAGAATGTCCATAGTCAATTTGATCTGCAAAGCAAAGAATGGTATACAGAGTTAAATCAAAGAGAAATACAGGAAGTGAAAAATCAATAAAGAGTTAGAGATTGTGGAAAAAGCAAGCAGAAATCCTCAAAATGAAGGAATCAATCAATTATAAATCAGCCAATTATAAATTCAATGGAAAATATCAACCACAGTCTAGATCATTTGGAAGACAGAACTTTAGACAATGAAGACAAAATATTTAATGTTGAAAATAAAGTTGACCACACAGAGAAGATGGTAAGAATCCATGAACAGAACTTTCAAAAATTATGGGATTAACACGAAAAGATCAAATATATTCTGCCTATCTAGGAGCATGTGAGGTCTTTCCATCTTCTAAAATCTTCTTTTCTTTATTTTTGGTGTTCTGTGGTTTTAATTGTAGAGATTTTTGAGCACTTTTGTCTGACTGATTCCCAAGTGTTGCTGCCGGCAGCAACAATTGCAAAGGTATTTATTGGAGGGGCCTGGATATAAACTATTTTTCCTATATTCACTAATTTATAGAGGAAGAGAGACTTTGAGAGAAAGATAGGCTTTGCTTAGAGGAAGAGAAACTTTGCTTATCAGGAAGAGAGACTTTGCTTAGAGGAAGAGAAACTTTGCTTAGAGGAAGAGATTTGCAAAGAGGAAGAGAAACTTTGCTTATCAGGAAGAGAAACTTTGCTTAGAAAGTTTTAGAGAAAGAGAGGCTTCTATGCTTATCAGAGATCTATTTCTTCTTAGTTCTGCTGCTGCTTCTTAAAGGTGCGTCCTGCATCCTGTGAACTAAGGGTGCGTCTATCTGAGGTGCTTCTTAGTGATGCGTCCTGTGTACTGCGATCTACCTATCTGTGATCTAGAGGTGTGTTATCAATTCTCCACTCTGTGATCTGCCTTCCCCCACTGCCTGCTGCTTCTCTTTGCGAGCTGCTTCTATCTGCTTGCTGCCTTTTCTTCTTCCTTTCTGCTAGTGGCTTCTACTCCACTACTTTCTGCTAGCTGCTGCTCTTACTGCCGCGCCCCCACCCACTGCCCGCATATATTTCCTCCAGGAGGTGGAGGGTGGGGCCATGCCAGTTGTGATCAGGCGAGGAGCCAGCTGCTCTATCACGGCAAGGGTTAAAATGAGCAGGCCCGAGCAGATGCACTGGGGAACACCTGTGCATGCGTTGTACACATGGACTTAAATGAATACGGCCAGTGTTAAATCACCTGAGTGTGCTTATGTCAATTAACCTCCCCACTGCCAATGTGAGCATGGCACAGCCCCCAACACCCATGTATTTTATTTTTTGAAATGATTATGAACAGTGTAGTGTTATTTCTCTTTCAGTGGATTCATTACTGATGTATAGGAATGCATTTGAATTATGGGCATTGATTTTTATATCCTGCTACTTTGCTGAATTCATTTTTTAGTTCCAGAAGATTTTTGGTGGAAGTTTTTGGATCTTCCAAATGTAGAACCATATCATTGGCAAATAGTGATAGCTTGAGTTCTTTTTTACCTATTTGTATACATTTAATTTCTTTCTTTCATGTCATAGATGTTTCTCAGGTCATAGAGGATACTTGGGCAACAGAGGCCAAACAGGTCACTAAGGAGACCCCAAAAACCTCCAAATTTGTCATTCCAATACTCAACAATGGGTGTAGTACTCTGCCTGTGAACTTAAATACTAACTCCAACCTGGTTCCAAGGAACTTGCTCCCAATGATAAAATTTTCTCCACCTTCTGGCAATTTCATGCTCCCTTGTTTAAACAGTAATGGTCTCAGGATATCTACCACTGGCATTTTAATTTAATTAGTCTCCTTTATTATGTGCTGAAACATTTTATTTCAGCCTAACTCACTTAACCTTCATTCATTACATGACATCCCAGCCAGAACCCATCCACCTCTTTCTCAGCCTGAACAAGAAAGTGTAAGCCCCTTATTCTAAAGTTGTACCTGTTGAAAACTAAGTTGATGAAAGTTAAGCTACCTGTATTTTGCATTTTTGTATCCTGATTTTCCCCTAAATCTGTTGAAATCTTTAGCTTCCCTACTACCAGTGTTCCAGAGAGGCAATTCCATTAGTGCAATCAGTTCCTCAGGTGGGACAAATCTATCCAGTCATTTGTCTAACCTTGGGAATTTGCAGTGCTTTAAATGTGGTAGAGGATAGCCCTCAGAATTGTGGGAATTGGGACACAGGCCGGGAAAATTTACATAACAATTTCTCTCTGGAACAAGATCATGTCAATTCCCTGAGAAGAGCAGTTCTCATTCATCAGATTATTTTTCCTCCTTCCTGCCTGGAATTACACCTGGCAGTTTAAGTCTGAAACTGTAATCCTGGTGATCTCCTACTTCTTTAGTGATAACTTTCCTATATTTTGCTAGCTTCTCCTAGTGTTATTACAGATGAATACCCTTGCTGTGTTTCCTTGCTACCAAGGTGTGACCAATTCATATACTTGTAATTATTTCCAGGAAGGGTAATTTCAATACTATAATGTTAGTCAAGAAGATGGATGCATGAAATCCCTGCCTGGGAGAAGTGCTGTGAGCTTGTTTAATTAATATCCAACTCATATCCTGGGGCCAAGGCATGCACACACCATAGAGAAAATGCTCTTTCCTTTCTGAAATTTCATTATGCTGTACATGTCATAAAACTCACACAGTTCTTAGGGGCTGTACAGGTACTAAAAGTTATGCTGTTCGTAGAGGATACTCAGGTTTTAGAAACTACATTGGACATAGAGGTTAGTAAATTAGAAAAAGATATTCAGGTCATCAAGATAAGGAGGACCACTGGCTTCAGAACACATAAAATATGCAAGTCATACTTGTTACTTAAGTAATAGGGGTTATGCAGATCATAGTGGATACCCAGGTCACAATGACTGTTCAATCATAGAGCCTACCAAGTCCTTAGGGGCTACTAATTAAATATCTACATAGGGCATAAGCCTGTGGATTTCATAAATGCTGTCAGTATTACCTACGTAATAGATGCTTCATGGATTATAAATGATATAGGGTCATAGAGGTTACTCATACTGTAGAGATTATGCAGGCCATAAAAACCTTCTCAATTTCTTGAGGCTGGTCAGGTCCTAGAGTTTACACAATTCATAAGTACTTCTCAACCAATAGAGGCCATTCAGACTATTAATACTACATAGGTCATATGGGTTACTCAGTTCATTTAGGTTACTTAGAACAGAGAGGATATGCAGGACAGGCTGTCTATGGTAGGCCATGAAAAACATACATATTACAGATAATATTATACAGATCATAGAAATTTTGCTGGTTATAAAAACTTCTGAGATTATAATGACAATTCAGATCTTAGAGGCAATGAAGGTGCAGGGGGCTTCACAGATTACAGAGGCTCTGAGTGTTCTTGTGGTTACATTGGTGATAGAGACTAAAATGACCATAGTAGCTACATAAATTAGAGGTTATGAGGGTTAAAGAAGCTACTTGGTTCAGAGAGTAAGCAGTAAGTCATAAAGTCTACAGAGATCATAGAGTCTGTGCAGGTCAAAGAGGTATGCAATTCACAGATGTTAACAGGACCTAGAAACTACTCAGACCAGATAAGTTACTGTGCATATAAGTCCTATGGAGGTCAAGGAGGCTAAATGATCCATAGAGGCTACAAAGTTCATAGTGCCTACTGAAGTCTTTTATGTTTCTCAGCTCATATGATTATGGGGGTCATAAATATTGTTTAGACCTTAGAAGATACACAGGTCATTAAGACTATTCAAGTCATAGAAGCTATTCTGGCTACAGAAACAGCACAGGGCATATGAGCCTTGCAATCATTTTGGATACTCAGCCCATAGAAGTGGTACAAGTCAGAGAGTATATGCAGGCCAGAGACCCTGTGCAAATTATAGAGGTTTTGCAGTTCATAGTGCCTATACATATTATAGGGTATACTAAAGTCATTTAGACCACTAAGTCCATAGAGGATATTCATGTCTACTAGGCTACTCAGGATATAAAGACATGCAGGCAATAGAGGCTCTGCATGCTGTAGAGGATATCCAGGTCATAGAGGTGATACAGTTCACAGAGACCACTCAGTCCATACAGGCTATACATGCCATAGTGATGATGCTAGCCATAGAGAATATTCACTTCATAAAGGATATTCATGTCACAGAGAAACTCAGGACACAAAGAATACACAAATCATATCAGTTACTAAGTTCATTTACACTTTTTAGTTCAAAGAAACTATAAAAGTTATAGAATTTAAAAAGAAATAGACACTATGTAGGGCATAAATAATGTACACATCATAGAATGTACTCAGGTCATAGAGAATATGAAGGTCAAACAGGTTAACCGGTGTTAGACACTATTGAAAACTTAGAGGTTTTTCAGGCCATAGTGGTCATTTAAGTATTCAGGCTATATAAGCTACATAAATTTTAGGTGCCACTCAGGACACAGAGGCTTCACAGGTAATAAAGGCTTGTGCAGATCATAGGGGCACCATGGGCCATAGTGGTTCCTGAGATCATAGAAACTGTACAGGTCATTTAGGCTAATCAGGCCATAAAGGCAAAAGAGTTTTTAGTGGCTGTGTACACCACACAGGCTATGCATGTCATGAGTCATACACATGTCCTGGGTACTACACAGGTTTATATGCTACATTGGTCATAGAGTTTATGCAGATGTTAGATGCTTCTAAGTAATAGAGGTTATATTGTCTGCAGATTGACTCACTTCAAGCTGTATGTTCAGCTTAGAGGTTTAAGTAAAAAATGAAGGTTTTTTAGGTGATAAATTCTACACAAGTTCTAGGAATTATTTAGGACATGTAGGCTACAAAATTTATAAATAATATAAATGTCATGGAGAATACATAAGTCACAGATAGGGCATAGAAGTTACTAAGACCATAGATAAGACACTTGTAATTAAGGAAATCCAGGTCATAAAAAGTGGTGCAGGTCATAGAGGCTACACAGGTCAGAGAGGTTGTGTTACTGAGAGAGACTACTCAGTTCCAAGATGCTACTCAGGTATAGAGTGTAAGCAGACAATAGAGATTATTTAAGTCATATGTAATACACAGGTCTTAGGGGCTAATCAGGTCATAGAGGTTTCATAGGTCATGAAGGATACTTAGGTCAAAGAGGTTATGCAGGTCATAGAGGTGACTCTAGTCATAGAGGGCATGTAGGCCATAAGGGCTACTCAGTACCTAGAGCCTTTTTAGGTCACAAAAGTTGCAGGGATCATAGAGGGTTTACTGGTCAAAGAGGCTACTTAGGTCATAAAGGTTGTGCCAACCATAAAAGCCATTCAAGTCAAAGAGGATACCTGGGCCACAGAGGCTACAAAAACATAGAGGCCATGCAGGTCAGAGGGGATACAAAAATCATATGGATAAAAAGGTCATTCATGCTACTAAGGCCATTATCCTACATTTATGTTTCTCAGGCCATCATGATACACAGGTAATTAAGTGTATGATGGTTAAAAGCTACTATGTCACAAAACTTATAGAGGTTATAGATGCTACTTAGCTGATAGAAGAGGGGCAGGTTACAGTGGCTACACAGTTTACAGAACCAACTCTGGTCTTAAGGCTTATACAATCCAAAGATGTTACTCAAACTATTTAGGCTACTCAAGGGCATATAACCCACTTTGCCCACACAGATATAAGAAGTCACAGAGGTTATGAAGATTATGAAGGCTACTATAGCCATACAGAATGCTTAGTACATAAGGTTATTCAAGCCAAAGGGCCTACATAGGTACTTGAAACTAATCAGGCCATAGAGATTATGCAGTTAATAAAGACTCTGCAGGTCATGGAGAATACTCAGACCATAAAGGCTACATAGTTCATAGAGTATATGAAGTTCATGGTGGCTATACAGGCCATAGACTTCAAAGGTCATAGTGGATACTGTTTTTCTAGAGAATGCTGATGCCAAATAGGCTGCACAGTTATAAGAAATACACAGGTCAAAGAGGTTGTCCAGGCAAAAGAATTTAATCATTTCATAGATTCTATACAGGTCATGGAGGTTGCACTATTTATAGAGTCTACTCAGGTCACAGAAGGAACATGGGCAATAGAAGTGATTCTGTGATTCTATTGAAGTGAAGCTACACAGACCATAGAGGATATACTGGTCATAAAAATTCTCATAGTCAAAAAGAATATATAAGCCAAAGATGATACAGAGATTATATAATCTACTAATCCTGTAGAGCTACAGAGGATATACAGGCTTTTTTTTAATTTTTTTATTTTTTGTGGTGCTGGGGATCAAACCCAGGGCCTTGTGCTTGCAAGGCAAGCACTCTACCGACTGAGCTATCTCCCCAGCCCTATACAGGCTTTTTGGACACAGATATTTCTATGGTTAATAGAGGCTAGTCAGTTAATAGGGGTTAAGTTCATATAAGCCAATAAAGTCATAGAGACTTGCAAGTCATTCATAGATGATACTCAGGTCATAGGGCATATGCAAACAAAAGAAGTTACTTAGGTCATAATCATATACACTACTAAGTTGATGGAGGATATATGGGTCATAAAGTCTAGGCAGATCATAGGGGCTATTAAGATCATTTAGGTTACTAAAGTCATACAGGCTTGGAAGATCATTTAGGCTACTCAGGAAATAAAGGTCTTGCAATTTTAACAATACTCAGGTGAAAAACAAAATGAAAATTGAGAGATTATAAAGTACACCAAGGCTACTCAGATCATGCAGAATGTGAAGATAATAGTGGTTACTGAGGTCAGAGCAGACATTAATTTAATATAGGCTACTCAGGCCATTAAGGCTATGCAGGTCACAGAGGATACTAAGGTTACTTTGACTATACATGATATAAAACAGAAACAAACTACAGTGGCTACATAGATTTAGATGCTTCTCAGGTCATAAGGGGTATGCTGGTCATAGAACCTATAAAACTGATAGAGGCTCTTAAGGCCATAGACTATACTCAGGTTTAGAGTGCTTAAAGTCAGTGATTCCACAGGTCATAAAGACTAAGGAGTTTGCCTGTTCCACTTATGTCCTAGAGGGTGTGTGGGCAGTGGAAGATATTCATCATTAGGCACTACAGAGGTAATAGGGGCTACTCATATCATAGAGACTAGCATGTCATTGATTATACTTAGGTCAAAGTGGGTAATCAGCCATAGAGGTGATGAAAATGACAGAGTCTGCAGAGGCCATGGATGCTTCAGAGGCCACAGAGGTTGCTCAGGTAATGGAGGCTACATAGGAGGTTTAGGCTGCTCTTGCCATAAAATCTATTCAAGTCTTAATCAGGACCCAGGCAATAGAGACTATTCAGGTCATAAATACTGAACTGATAATAGAAGCTACTCAGGTCATAGAGGCTACTCTGGTCATCAAGGCTATGAATTTTATATTGATTCTTCAGGTCATTTACACTACTAAATGGGTAGGCCATAAGGATATGCAGAGGATATTCAAGACATGTAAGTTACACAGTTGTTTTAGTCAGCTATTTTTCTGCTGTAATTAAAAGATGTGAAAAACAGTAAGAGGTGGAAAGGTTTATTTGTGGGCTCATGGTTTCTGAGGTCTCAGTTCACACACATCAGGCTTCATTCCTCAGTTCTTGAAGTGAGGTTCAACATCATGGGAGAAGAGTGTGGTGGATAGAAGGGATTCAATGTATCATATCAAGAAGCAAAGACTAAGTTCAGCTAACCAAACACACACCCTAATGACCCGCCTTTCCCAGTCACACCTTACCAGTGTATAGTTATCATTCAGTTAATCCCTATGGGGATTAATACACAGATTGGGATAAGGCTCTCATAACACAATCAATTTATCACTAAATATTCTTATATTTTTTCATACATGATATTTTGGGTGACCCCTCATATTTAAACCATAACAACATTCATAGAGACACAAAGATCACATAGTTTGCACAGGTCAAAGGGACTACTAAATTAATTGAGGATACCCAGTCCATAAAATCTACACTAGCCATAGAGTCTAGATAGGTCATAGTGTCTACTTGATCATAGAGACTAGGTATGTCTTAGTGGCTACTGAAATATAGAGTTTTGCAAGTTCTAGGGATATCCAGTTTATAAAGGACATGCAGATAATATAGACCATATGGCTATGCAGTTCACATAAGACCTTCAGTCCTAAAGCTACACAGGTTCTACTGGCTGCTAAGTATTAGAGCTGCTCAGTTCATTCAGGCTACTCATGTCATAAAGTTTATATAAGTCATAGAGACTTCTTATGTCACAAATGCTATGAGGTCATATAGGCTATGCAGGACTTTGCAGATACACAATGACACAATGACAGATACACAGGTCATTGGTGTTAGATAGGTCACATAGGCTACTCAATTCCTGTAGGATGATCAGTTCATAGAGGCTATTCAGGTCATAGAGGCTATGTGGGTCATAGGGGATGCTACAGTTATTTAAATTACTCAGAACAAAACCTCTACACAAGTCATAGATCATATGCAGAAATTAGAAAATATTAATGTCATAGATAATAGGAAGTTCATAGGAGATATTCAGATCAAAGACACTAAAAGTTATAAAGTACACTAGGGTCATTCAAACTTCAGGGGAAACAGGGGTTCCTTAATTCTTAAAGGCTACTGAGGACACAGTGGCTATGCATTTTGTAGAGTTTATACACATCATAGAGGTTACACAGGTCATAATTATTCCTGAAGGTATAGGTACTACAGAAGTTCTTTAGAATACTCAGGCATTGAAAGTGAAGTACATCATATTGGCTGTCTGGCCATAGACATGGCACAATTCATGAAAATATAAAAGACATAGATTTATGTAGGTCATGGATACTACTTACAATATGCAGTCTAAAATTGTCATAGAAAATTCTCAGGTCATAGATGCTACACAGGTCACAGAAGCAACACAGGTCATAGAATCTGTTCATGTCAATGAGGCAAATGGTAGTGTAGTCCAAGGCACCTAATCATGCTTTTCATGCTACCCAGATTGTTGGAGCTACTCATGTCATACAGACTACTTAGGTCATAGAAGATGCACACACTATATAAACTATATTTCTCACTATACCCTTAGTGTGCACTGTGGCCTTTCCTATTAACATAATATCTATATACTAGCATTCATAACCATTATAGCGGATGCCTTGTGGTGTTTATATCAACCATTTTGCATCCAAAATGAATAGTTTCCTTGATTCCTTTCAAATTTATATAATATGGAAAATGTGACCTCTTAAACTTATATAGAAACTGTCCTGTGATCTTTCAATACTAATATTGTATTTATACTATAGCATCAAAAACTGCTATAATTGCTGCCTTCTGTCTCAGAAAACTTTAAAGAGACCCACAATTTGACCCAGCTATCCCACTCCTCATTTATACCCAAAGGACTTAGAATCAACATACTACAGTGACACAGTCACATCAATGTTTATAGCTGCTCAGTTCACGATAGCTAGATTTTATAACCAATGTAGATTCCCTTCAATTGATGAATGGATAAAGAAACTGTGTTATATATACATAATTGAATACTACTCAGTCATAAAGAAGAATAAAATTATGGCATTTACTGATAAATGGATGGAGTTGGAGGATATAATGCTAAGTGAAATATGCAAATCTCCCAAAACCAATGGTTGATTGTCTTATCTGATAAGAGTATGATGAGACATAAAATGGGGAATATGGGGATAAAGAAGAATAGAGGCACTTTGAATTGTGTAGAGGAAAATGGGGGTAGGAGGAGTGGGGAGAGATAGTGGACTAAGGCAGACATTATTATTCTATGTTCATGTATGATTATAAAATTGATGTGGGTCTACATTGTGTATAACCATATAAAGAATAATTGTATCCCATTTGGGTACAATGAATCAAAATTCAGTCTTTAAAATATATATATACTTTAAAAATATTGTCTTGTCAGGGTATATTTGTCAATATTGATGTATCAATTTTGATTGGTCAATGTAGATTCATTCATATTGACCCATAGGTGTAAATTTGTTATTGACTACCCATTGGGGTAGATTTTACAATATAAAATCTTTGGTGTATATTCATCAAAATTGATTCATTGGTATAGATTTTTTCATGTTGACCAAACTGAAGAGATTCTCAATATCAACTTAAATGGTTCGAATCATTGACATCAACTCCACTGGTTAGATTCATTGAAATCATCTCAACAGTCTAGATTTGGCTGTATTGAACATTGTGGTAGATTCATGGATATCTACTCATTGGTGTAGACTTGTCAATTTTGTCCCATCAGTGTAGATTCATTAATATCTAAAAGAAAGTGTAGATTCATTGAAATCAACTCTGGTTTAAATTGGTCAATAAAGCCTCAATGAGTAGGTTCGTTAATATTAACCTGTCAGTCTTGATTCATCAATATTGACTTGACAGTGTAGATTTATCGATATGTACTCATTGGTGTAGATTCGTTGACATCTACTCATTGGCATAAATTTATAGATAACACCATAAGGGGTACATTTGTTAATATCAACCCATCAGTGTAAACTCATAAATATCTACTAGTTGGTGTAGATTCATTGATATTGACCTCTTTGGTAGATTTGTCAGTATGTACTCTTCAGTGTAGATTCAGTGATAATGACCAACTGGGGAAGATTGGTCAATATTGGCCTGTTTTGAGAGATTTGATGATAATGACTCAACTGAAGGAATTCATCAGTTTTGACTCATTGGTAGAAATTCACAGAGATTGACTGAACTGGCTACTTTTATTGATATTGATAAATTGATATTAATTTGTCATTGTTGATTCATTGATATTGACCATCAGGGTAGATCCTTCAATATGGAGTCTTCTGTGCATATTAATCAATATCAACCTGATGAAATAGATTCATCAATATCAACACTGTTGTAGATTTGTCAATATTGAATCAAAAGATAGATATGCCCATATTGACTCTTCAGGCTTCATTCCTCAATTTCAACTCTACTGGTTAGATTCATTAATATCAACTCTGATTAAATTCACTGGTTTAATTTGTAAAAAAGTCTTCATTGGGGTAGATTTTGTGTATATAAACCAATGGGGTAAGACTTGTTGATAACCCTTTGGTGTAGATGCATCAAAATAGACTTATCAGGGTAGATTAGCCCATATCAACTCATTGAGATAGATTGTCCAATATTGACTCTTCACATTAGATTCATCAGTATCGACCCATCTGTGTAGATTCATCAAAATTGACTGAAGAGTCTTTTGATTTTATGATGTAGGTTTATTGATATAGAATTTATGGGGTAGAGTCATCAATATTGAATCACCTATGTAGATTCATTGGTGTAGATTCATCAGTTTTGATATATCACTGTAGACTCATAAAACTTGACTCAAAGTTTATATTTGCCAATATTTATTCATCAGTGTAGATTCATCTATATTGACTTTTCAGGGTAGATTTGTCAATATTGACTCTTTGAGATAGATGCCTCAACATTGATCCATCAGGGTAGATTCATCGATAATGACTGAACTGGGTAGAATTGTGGTATCAACTCATCAGTGTAGATAGGTTGATATTGATATGTCAACATAGACTGGGGTAGATTTATAGACATTGACTCATCGATACTGATGCATCAACATTGATTTATTAATGTAGATGCAGTGATATCAAGCTATCAATGTAGATTTGTCAATATTGACGCATTGGGGTAGATTCATCGATACTGACTTGATGATATAGATTTGTTGATATCAAATTGATTGTGTTGACTCATTAATATTGATTCCTCAGATAGATTTGTTGATATTGTGTCATCAGTGTAAATTCATCAATAGCAATAACCAAGGGTAGATTTATAGAGATCAAATCAATGGTAGATTCAATGATATCAAACCATCAATATAGATTAGTTGATATTGACTTGAAGGCATGAATTCATCAATGTAGATGCTACAGTGTAGATCAGTTGATATAGATTCAATGGTGTATATTCATAAATATCAACTCAACAGGGTAGATTTGTCAACATGAACTTGTCAGGGTAGATTTGCTAATATCAACCATAGGGGTAGATTCACACTGACATTTGTTGATATCAACTCAATGGGGTAGATTTGATGATATCTACTCATTGGTGTTGATTTTCTGATATCTGCTCATCATTGTAAATTAATCAATATCAACCCTTAGGGGTTGATTGATCAATATTAACCAGTCATGGTGGATTTGTTGATGTTCATATGTCAAGACTTATTTGTCAGTTTAGATTTCTTGATATTGACCTGAAAATGTAGATTTTTTAATATCAACTCTTCTGGGTATATTCAATATCAACCCATTGGTGTGGATTTGATAATATCTATCAACTGGGGAAGAGTCATTGATATTTAATCATCAGGATACATTCATCCATATCAACCCATTGGGGTAGTAACAGGATTAAATGGGGTTGATGAAACATTGTAATTGTCTAGTATAAGAGTTCCTCTATTCCCAGGAGTTATGTGACTGAGATCAATGTTAGAGTTGAAAGGACACTTGCACAGAGCCTCCTCATGCAGGGTTTTACCACAGCAGCTAAACATCCTGTGCCCTTGCACAGAAAAATTCCCAGGTACCAGTCATGCCACAGTCATGAGGTCATCAGAGACCCCCCAATCTCAGTCACTGCTCTCCTATCCTGTCACCACTCTGTACAGAAATGTACTCATTTGGGTTGATTTGTCTATATCAACCAATGAGGATAGATTTGTTGATATCAACTTGATGGGTTAGATTTATCAATATTGATTTGATTGATTGATTTGTCATAATCAATTCATTGGGGTAGATTCATTGATATCCACTTGCCAGTGTAGACTCATCAATTTTGACCCATTGGGTTGATTCATCAATAATAACTTGATGGCATAGATTTATTGCTATGGACCCATAGTGGTAGATTAATCAATATTCAACTGTAGGAGTAGATTTATCCTTATTGACACATCAGTGTAGATTCATCAATAGCAACTTTTTAGGTAGATTCACTGATATTGATGTGTTCATATTAATTTATTGTTGTAGATTCATCATTATTGTTTCATCAGTATAGATGCGTAGATATCAACTCATCAGGGTAGATTTGTTGTTATTGATTCTTCAGTGTAGATTTATAGATATAAAATGATTTGTACTGATTTGTTGAAATTAAAACTATGGGGTAGATTCATCAATATTGACCCGTTAGGTACATTTATCAATATCGACACATCAATGTAGTTTGGTCAGTATTGACCCATTAGGTTAGATTTGTTCACATCAACACATTGAGGTAGATTTGTCAATATTGATATAAAGCATGTAAATTCATAAATATTGACTCATTGTGGTAGATTGTTCATTATCAATTTGCCATTATCAATGATATGATGTAGATTCTTTGATGGGTAGCTTTTTGGATATCGACTTGTCAGTGTATATCATCAATACTGACCCACTGGTGTACAGTCATCAATATCAATCCATCAAGGCAGATTTATCTGTATTGATCCTTTGAAGTATATTTGCCAATATTGACTCTTTGGTGCATATTCATTGTAATTGACTTGTTTGTGTAGATTCCTCCACACCAACCCATTGTGTTAGAACAGTCTATATCAACTTGATGGTATATATTCACTGATGTCAATCATAGGTGTTGATTTATTGATTCTTTGGTGTAGATTCTTTGATATCTACCAATTGGAGCATATTCATTGATATTGAATCTTCAGTGTAGATCCATCCATATCAATCCATTGGATTAGATCCATCAATATCAATTTGATGGGGTAGATTCAGTGATATTGACCTGTAGATGTTAATTCATCTATATTGACACATCAGCGTAGATTTTTTGATATTAAACTGTCCGTGTTGATTCATCAGATATTGATTTGTCAGCATTGATTCATAGATGTAGCTTCATTTATATTGAACTATCAGGGTATATTCATTAATATCAACTCTTCTGGATAGATTCATTGTTATGGACCTAAGGGTAGATTTGTTGATATTGATTTTAGGTGTAGATTCATCAACATTGAATCATTGGTGTAGATTCTTCCATATCTAACCATTGGGGTAGATTCATCATAATTGTTTCAATTGGGTAGGTTTGACAATATTAACAAATTAGTGTAGGTTCTTTAATATTGACCCATTGGTCTAGATTCATTGATATTGACTCAAAGGTGTAAATTCATCAATGCCTCCTTAAAGCTGCAGATTCATCAATATCTACCTGTCTGTGCAGATTCATCAATATTGACTCAAAGGTTTACATTCATCAACATTGACACTTTGTTGAAGAAACATCCATGTGAACCCTTCAGCACAGATTTGTTGATATTGACCCAGAGGCATACATTTCAATATCAACTCATTGGTGTAGATTTTTTCTTATTGACTTGTTGAGGTATATTTTTGATATTGATTTGCTGATATCAACTCTTCAACATAGATATGTCAATACTGACTTAATGGGGAAGGTGTGTCCATATCTACTCACCTGTGGAGATTTGTCAAAATTGGATCATCAGTGTAGATTCATGGATTATGTCTCATCAGGTTAGATTCATTAATATCTACTCACTGGTGTAGATTTGTTGATACCAACACATTGAGGTAGATTCATCAATATTGACTCTATGGGGTTTATTTGTTGATATTGGCACATTGATGTAGATTCATTGATGTTGACTCTGGGGTGTATTTGTTGATATCAACTCAGTGTGAAGATTTGTTGATATTGAAGGGTTGATATTGATTCATCAATGTAGATTTGTCAATATTGACTCAACAAAGTACATTTGTCAATATTGATTCACCATGATAGATTTTTGATATCCACAATTCTGTACAGTTTTATCAATGTCAACCCATTGGGGTAGATTCATCATTATCAGTCAGTCATGATAGATTCTCTGATATCAACTAAACTGGGTAGATCCATCAATACTGATTTGTTGAAGTCATTTGATGATGTAGATTCATCAATATTGACTAACCCATGTACATTGGTTGATATTGATATGTCTGAGTAGATTTGTTGATATTGACTATTTGGTTGAGATTTGTAGATATCAACTTATAGGTGTAGATTCATTAATATTGATTTGCCAGTATGGATTTGTCAATGTAGATTCATTGATATCAACCCACTGGGGTATATTTTTTGATATCTACTCTTCTGTATATATTCATTAATATCTACCCTTCTCATCAGTGTAGATTCATTTATATCAACCAGTCAGGGTAGATTTGTCAATATCAATCCATCAGAATACATCCACCAGTATCAATGATTTGGTGTAGATTCATTGATATCAATACTTTGTTGTAGATTCATCAATATCAACTTATCAGGGTAGATTCATCAATACCAACTTATGTAGATTTGATGATAAAGGCTTGACTTGGTAGATTTGTCAATATTGACTCCTTGGAGGAAATTTGTAGATATCAACTTGTAGATTCATCAATATTGAGTTATTGATTCAGATTCATCAATGTAGTATTGATATTGATCCATTGGGCTATATTTGTTGATATCTATTCTTCTGGGTATATTTGTCACTACCTACCTGTTGATGTAAATTTATCAATATTGACTCATTGGAGTCGATTCATCCAAATCAACCCATTTTATAGATTCATCAATTTTAACTATTATGGTTACATTCATTGACATCAACCCTCCATTGAAGTTTCATCAAAATCAACACATCAGTGCAGATGCATTAAAATTGATTAGTCAATATCAATTTTTCAATATAAATTTGTTGATATTAACTTGATGGGGTAGATTTATGAATATTGATTCATTATGGTAGATTCATTGGTATTGACTTTTCTCCTTAAAATATTCTTTTATAAATGCTTATTCTATTTCTGTTAAATCTATTTCATCTGTTTTTAACTTATGGTATCCATGACATCAAAGATTTTAGATCAACTTACCTGATATTTTAAGTCATTATTTTTTGCTGAGGACACATTCTATAAGAAATAGATGTTATACTTTAACCATTTTAGAGAAATCAACACTATATTGATTGCTTCATCACTTAGAGAAATGAATAGTTAAGTAAATTTAAAGACATTCTTACTTTTATCTATTTAGCCAATTTTATTCATGTGAAGTGAAAGGCATTTGGATCCATTTTATTGAAAATTTATTAATGCTTATTTTTTATATATATGCCAATTTTGGCATAATATACATAATATATAGACAAAAGCATATATGTAGATAAAACATACAATAAACAGGTATGCACACATATGCAAAAAATGGATATAAAATATAATCTATAGTTTTAGGTTCCCAGTTATGAAACAAAATAGTTTCAGATGCTTATTGCACAGAATGTCATATTTTCCACTGAGAAATTAAATTAAAGCCTGTCACAGATTTTTATAAAACATGCATAGTACCTGTCCAGTTGGAGACATAAGGTGTAGAATCTACCAGCCATGAGGAAGACTAAAATCAAAGGTTCATGTAGGCTACTCATTCTCCAAGGTAGAAGATTTACTCTCATTTTCACTATTGTACATTCTCCATTCTTATGTCTTGCCAAAAGGAATCCCTTACTTTCTAGTGTATTTATGAGTTAACTTTTGAATAATTGAACTCTGATGAAGACAGTAGAATAAAACATTAGGCAAGAAACTCCAGGAACACAAAACAAGACCAACTGATGCAGGAATTCACAAAAATACCCTGGAACTCAGAAGACAGAGGCTTTGAAACAAGACAGAGTATGAAATATTACACAACTTTATCAGATTAGAGTCAACTCAGAGATGAAAAAATTCTGGGAGAACATAAGTTCAGGAGACTTTTTGAAAGGACAATAGTACATATGGGATCCTTTTAGTTTTTTTTTTTTCTTACCTGTGAATATCTGTAAAGAATAAAAAATGCATGGAAATCAGTGAATTCCCTGGCATTCTCAGACCTGGTGCACCTAGCTGACCCAGATTTTTCTTTCTTTCTTTCTTTCTTTCTTTCTTTCTTTCTTTCTTTCTTTCTTTCTTTCTTTCTTTTTTCTTTCTTGCTTGCTTTCTTGCTTTCTTATTTCTTTATCATCCTTTTCTTTAGCCCTTAATGTGGAACAAACTCAAAGAACAGAATTTCAGAGTATAGAAAAAGAGAAATCTATCTTTTAAGACCTACAGCAACTTGGATTTAAAAGTGACATTGTATTTCCTCTGCTTTTGAATCAGTTTTGGCATTAGCTGTTGGAGCTTTCATTACATATGGATATCAGGCAGGTAGCAAAAAATAAGGGAATATACCATTTTGAACATGATACTCAGAAAATTTCTACACAGCACAGATTGACCATTTTCCTCCATTTTTGTAAAACAAGTTCTTCTATAAGATGGGGTATAATTTACATTTTTTTCAGAGACCATTTTTTCCATTCCCTGGCTGGTAATCAAGCCAGGCTCAGGTGCAGAATAAACCTAGGAATTTTCTTTAAAGTTTTGGAAGGTGTTTCCAGAGAAGTGTAACCTTGTATCCAGTCTATGACACAGAGGGAAGAATAGGACATGTCTCCTGATATTCCCTGTCTCCTGTGAACCAGAGTGTGGAGAGTGGTGACAGAGGATGGGAGAGCTGTGATTGAGATTGAGGGTCTCTGATGACTGCATGGCTGTGGCATGCCTGGTGCTTTGGAATGTTTCTGTGAAAGGGCAGAGGATGCTTAGCTAATGTAGCAATGCCCTTTATTAGCAGGCTCTCTGCAAGAGTCCTACCAGCTCTGACCTTGATCTCAGGCACACAGCTCCCAGGAAGGAAGAAATTCTTTTGGTAGACAATCACAATACTTCACCAGCTCCAATTCTCCAGTTTCTGCCTAAGTTATAGTAAATTTTAACTATGAACTTTCTTGAGAGATACACAAATAAACTATTATTGCACTTTACAATTGTGGCTTGCAACTAGAGAAAAGCTACATAGTTCTAGTTTCTGTAACTTTCTTGAATACTAAGAATAATGGTTGCATAGTCTTTAACCTGATAATGAGACATATATAAATAAAGATTGGTGGCATAACTCTTTAGATCTCCATTTACATCAGAGAGCAGAACTCCACCTGATCACAGTTTAATCTTCAAGGTCTGTGTCTGTGAATATTTTACAACCCCACTTTGCCCCTGGCTAGACCTGGGAGTTTGGTTGCACTGGTTAAGATAGTTGGTGGCCCATATGAATCTGGACACAATGTAACTTTCTCAGCCATTAGAATAAGGGACAATACTGGAGGTGCACCTTATAAGTCAGAAAAATCCTCAAAGGTAAGGTGGTCAGGGGAGTGAGTCAGAGTCAAGTACAAATTATGAAACATACAGGATCCAAAGAAAGGGATTATTATGTGTCTGTCCTTGGAGATCTGCATAGGGAGAGTGATAGTTCAGTTAGACAAGCACAACAGTTAGAATTTATAAACTTTACTACTAAAACTCTCTCTCACTGTTGGTGCAGTCTCAAAATGGCTTTACCAAGACTCCCTTGCTTTGAAAACTGGCAGAAAATGTTATGAGAATGCCCTAAATATTGCTTTTATTGTGTAGTCAGGTCTGGGGATTCACTATGTTGTGGTTAGTCATTGACAGAAACATTCTGATTCAGTGTATATACACACAGTCACAAACATTAACTTTGGAGCATGTGCATTTACCTTTATATAATGTATTTTCAGTGTGCCTTCTCTGTACTTTATGTAAAACGGTCCTATGAAAAAGGTTATAAATGTGTTTACATCAGTTTTTTCTCTGTTGTGAATAAAGGCTTGACCAGACCAATTATGAAGAAGGAGAATTTTATTTGAGAGTTCACAGTTTCATAGGTCTCTGTCCATAGAAAGCTGGCCCATATAGAAAGAGGGTCCATTGTTGTTAGTTGGAAAGGCTCACAGAGGTGCCTATGATATGAGTAAGGAGAACACTGAATTGTGATGGGAGTTTTCTTTGAGGATAGTAGAGGGCATCTCTGTGATGTTTAGGGAGGCTAGTCAAAAAAGAATCATGAAAATTCTCAGGTGTCTAGGTATAGCCTTTTGAAGTAAGTAGGGAGGGCTCTTTGGTGAGCAGTAAGGTCGATCTGAGATGTTTAGTTAAGGTTTGCTGAGGTGTGTATGTAAGACTTCGAGTATGATATGTACTCCTTTATTTATGTAGGGTTTTCTCTCTGAAATGTTTAGGTACAGATTGCAATATGACTAGTGAAGACTTTTTATGTCAACAATGCACTCTGATGTTTATAGGGTGGGCTCCTTGATATTTGTAGTGTCCTCTGGTCTGTGTGGTGTGAACTTTCTGAAGTATTTAGGAGGATTTCATGTTGTTTGTCTGAGGGCTCTTAAAATTTCTGGAAAGGACTGCTGAGGTGATTTGAGAGGGCTCATAGAGTTACATAGGTATGGAGCTTTGTGAATGATAGAAAGAGTTCAATGTGTTGTTTTCAGAGGGCTGTTTGATGTGAGTAGCAAAAGCTCAGTGAATTGAGAGGAGGAGACAACCTAATGTGGATGGGAGGACACTATGAGTTGAGGGTTATGGTTGGCCTAGGGTAAGTGTTAAGAATCAGAGTTAGCATTTGTGGTGTATAGGAAAAGCCTTTGTTTTGAGTTGAAAGGCTTCTCTGTGGTGTGAATTGAGGGCTCTCAAAAGTGCATAAATAGACCCTCTGGTGCTTAGAGTGGGCTTGTGGAGAATTATAGTTAGTAGAGAGGGCTTCTAAAGCAGTATAGTTTGTACACACTGAGGTATGTAGAGATGACTGTGTGGCATGTAGGGACTGCTCTTGAGTTGAGTAGGGAAGACTTTCTTTAATGTGTATGGAGGGTACACAAATTGTTCTTTGAATTACTTTCAGACTTGTATTTTGTAAAATGAGTAAAGAGGGCTATATGAGGAGGGCAGCAGGGTCGTGTTATGTGTGTCAGAGGTCTCTTAGATGTGTATGGGAGGGCCCTCTAAGAAGCATTTTCATGGTTCACCCAGGTGCATATGGAATGCATACTCAAATGAGTAGAAAAGACTTAGTTATGTTCAGAAGACCATTTAAAGTGAGTAGTGAGAGCTCTGTGAGATAAGTATGGAGAACAAAATGACAGAAATGAGAGACCTAGGAGCTGTTGATTGGGTGGTCTAAGTAGTGTGTAGGTAGGACTCTCCAATATAAGTAGGGAGGGCTCTGTGAGATGTGTAGTGTAGTTTCTTTGAGGTCATTGAAACACACAGAGACAGAACTCTAATATATGTAGGGAGGGCTTTCAGAGGTGTCTATATAGTTCCCTATTTAGAGTGTGCAAAGGGATATATGAGAGGTGTAGGAAGACTTTATGACAAATTAGAAAGGCTATCTCAGTTGTGTAGGGAGAGTCCTCTCAAGGCAACACTGAGATATATGTAATATGTGTAGGGAGAACACACCGAGGTGTGATGGGACTATTTGTTGAGAATAGTGAATGCAATCGAAGGCATTTTAGGAGGACACTTCAGGGAATATCTGAAGTTTGTATTTATGGTGTCTGGAGGTGAATAGGGAAGGTATTTTGCTGGGTAGTGAGGGTTATGTAGTAGATGCACAGGTAGAGTTTTTTGGGTTTTGTTTAAAGGGCATTCTAAGGTTTTATGGAAGTCTCTCTGAGATTTTTAGGGAGGATTCTTGATTGGGGTGTATAGGGATGGTGTTTGTAGGCAAGTATTAAGAACATCCAAGTTATGTAGGAATGTCCCCCTAATGTGAATAAGAAGAGATCTCTGAAATGAATTGGGTGGATTAACTGAGGTTTGAAAGGAGAACCCTATGAAGTGGGTTATAGGCCCACTGAATTTTGAAAGTAGGGCATTGTGAGGTGTGCATAAATGTGGTGTGTTGTGTTTACTGACAGTTCTCTGAGATGTGTAGGAATTGCTCAATGAAGTGTGTGGGAAGTATTTCTGAAATGTGTATGGAAGGCCCTGAGAGGTGTAAGGGCACCTTTGTGAGCAGGAAGGGTTTTCTCAGTTTTATAGGGAGGTGTCTGTAATGTGTTTATGTAGGGTACTCTGAGGGAGGGACAGAGGTCCCCCTGAGGTTTGTAGTTCAGGTGCTCCGATATGTGTTGGGATGTATCAGGTGTGTAGCATCAATCTCTGTGTGTGTAAATGGCTTTTGTCTGTGTAGGAGTGCTATCTTTTTTGTGTACAGGATCCTTTGAAGTTAATAGTGAGATGCATCTAATATGAATAGGGAGAGTACACTGAGGTGTGATGGGAGTGTTCTTTGAGAATAATACAGGGGATATCAATGATATTTAGGAAGGCCAATCCAAGGAGTATCACAAGTGATCTTTGAGTTGTGTAGGAACAACACTCGCAAGTAATTAAGGAGGTATTTTTGGTGTGTAGTGAGGTCTATCTGAGATGTGTAGGCAGTGTTTGCTAAGGTGTTTAGTAAAGGCATTGTGAAGTTTGAATTAACATTTCTCTGAAATCTAAGGAGTACTCTTTCGGGTATATAAAGAGTGCTTTCTTTATTGCTTAGGTGTTGCTCAAAAATGTGTTGAAGAAGCATCCATAAGGTGTGTATATATGGTACTTTTAAGTGTGTTTGAAGGGCTCTTGATTTAAATAGGGAGGGATTACTTAGATGTGTAGGGAGGTGTGTTTTAAGTGTGGAGGAAAGGTTCTCTTGGTTCTCTTCATTGCATAGGAGGACTCACTGAGGTATGTAGGGAGGGCGCATGGATGATTGTAGGATGGCCCCTTGATATTTGTAGGAATATCCCCTGAAGTGAATTGAAAGGCTTCACAGATGTGCATAGGCATGGTGCTCTTCGCTGGGTAGAAAAGCCTCAATAAGTTGTTTACTGATGGCCTTCTGAGGTACATATTGAGAGCACTGTTAGACCAGTAGGGAGGACAAACTGATATAAAAGGAAAAGAAGTATAAATTTTGTATTAGAATTAAGGGATGCCTTACAGTTTTTGGTCAGGATTTATATCTTTCTCAGTGTCAGGGTCAAGGACAGCCCTCTGTGGTATGTAGGGAGGGCTTGTGTTTATGGTTATGGTTAGGATTAGAGTTATGTTAAGGGTTATGGTCAGAATTTTCAGTTTATAAAGAATGACTTAGTTATGAGTTGAAAAGTCTCTTTGAGGTGTGTATTAAAAGCTTTCTAAGGTGAGTAGACAGGATCCCTGTTGTGTTTAAAGAAGTCTTGACAGGAAAAATAGTAGGGAGTGCTTGGAAAGGAATATATTTTGTACCCATTGAGGTATAGAGATGTGTCTCACTGAGGTGTGTAGGGATAGTTCTCTGAGGTGTTTAGGGACTGCTTTTGATGTGAGTAGGGAAGGCTACTTTTGATGCATATGAGGGTACATTCAGGTGTGTAGGGAGTCCCCTCTGAGGTTGGTAGCATGTGCCTCTGAGCTGTGTAAGGACGACTCTTTGAGGTGTGTAGAAGTGTTCTATGATGTGTGTCATAAGACAATTTAATGTGTTTGGATGTGCCACTGATGTGAGTTGGGAGGGAACACAGTAGTTGCAGAGGAAAGGTGCTTTGTAATGTGTAGAAAGGTTCAGTGAGTTCTGATTGTAGGGTCTTTTGAGGGAAGAAGTGAGATCACTGAGAGATAAGTAGAAAGGGCAAATTGATGTAGAAGGGAAAAAACTATGAGGTTAGGGTGTGCGTTGTGGTTAGTGTTAGATTTTAGGGTCAAAGTCATAATCATGGTCAGTATCATGATCAGGGATGTTTCTCTATTTTATGTAGAGAAAGTTTGGGGTTAGAGTTAGGGTTAGGTTTATGATCAGGGTCAGCATTTGTGTTGTACATAGAAGGACTATGTAGTGACTCAAAAGTGTTCTCTGAGGTGTTCACTGAAGGCTATGTGAGGTGCATAGATAGGCTATTTGAGGGATGTAGAGAGGACTTGAAAAGAAGTATACTTAGCAGAAGGGACTTTAAAACAAGTATAGTTTGTATTCAGTGAGGTAAGTACAGAGTCTGTCTGAGGTGTATAGAGATTGCTTTGAGGTGATTAGGGAGTGCTTTTACTTAGGTGCATGGAGGATATTCTAATGTGTGTAGGGAGTGCTCTCTGAGGTTAGTATTGCATGATCTTTGAGCTGTGTAGAATACACTATGAGGTGTGTAGGAGAACTCTATGACATGTCAGAGGGCTATTAGACATGTGTGGGAGGTCCAACTTTGATGGATTGAGAGGGTTCACACAGGTCTATACAGAGTGTTTACTGACATGAGTAGAAAGAACTCTAGAGAGTTGTGCTCAGAGAACCATTTGAGGTGAGCAGAAAGACCTCTATGAGTATGGAGGACAAATATAGAAATGGAGGGATTGTGAGGTGTGGAGTAGAGTATCTCATTAGTGTGTAGGTAGGATTCACTGAGATGAGTATGGAGGGCAATCTGAGCTTTGTTGTGTAGTTCCCTGATGAGTTTAGTGAGGACTCATTGAAATGCATAGGGATGGCACACAGATATGTGAAGGGAAGTCTCTCAGGGGTGTGTAGAATGGTCCCTATCAGTTGTGCAGAAGAATCTTTGAGGGGTGTAAGAGGGTTTTACTGCAGAGACATTTTTAAGTAGCCCTAAGATGGTGGCTGGCATTGGGCCAAGAGGTGGCGCATAATTAGTGTTAACACAGTGTGATCTACCTTTGCCTGATTGTTTGATGTCTCTTCTGTGCTAGTGGTCAACAGATGTTCTTCATTCTTAATTGGTGCCGGGGCACATGCTCCAACCATGCTACTTAATCCTTAGCTGATTGGCTGCCTTAGATATATAAGACATTCTCTTCACCTGGGAGGAGATCGCAGGTCACAGATCACAGATCACAGAATGCAGGACTAAGCAGACACCTCTAGGTCGCAGGTCGCAGGTTGCAGATCACAGGATGGAGAACTAAGGACATACCTCTAGGTCACAGGTCACAGATCGCAGATCGCAGAACTAAGAGCACACCTCTGGGTCACAGGTTGTAGGGCATAGGCTGCAGTCTGCACACCGCATGCCATATGCTGCACCTTCAAGAAGTGACCCACCTCTAAGAAGCAGTAAACCTCTGAAAGTGTAGCCTCTCTGAAAGTGTAGCACCTCTAAATTAAGCAAAGCCTCTCTTCCTCTAAGCAAATTCTCTCTTCCTCTAAATAAAGTCTCTCTTCTTCTAAGCAAAGCCTCTCTTCCTCTAAGCAAAGCCTCTCTTCCTCTCAAAGCCTCTCTTCCTCTAAGCAAAGCCTTTCTTCCTCTATGAACTAGCAAACAAGCAAGTAAGCAAGGAAGCAGCTCAGAAATAGAAGTAGTTCATTCCCAGTCCACCTCCAATTCCTTCCCACAGGATTGTTGCTGCAGGCGGCAACACATGGTGGCCTGTACGGAGAAGGGAAACCGGCATGGTGGGGAAACTGAGGAACCTCACAGGAATAGGGCAAGGGAAAGTAGAAACCTCGCAGGAGTCTCTGGCCAGAGCAGTTTAAGGGCAAGGGATAGTAGGAAGAAAGGGTCGGTCAAAGACCCAAATGACTAAAGGTCACAAAAGACAACAATGAAGGAAATCACTGCATGATCATATATTCAAACTCTAGCAGAAATAAGTCCAGGATTTACAGAGGATAGGCTGCTCAAGGTGCACAATGTGAAAGAGAACAAAGTGAGGAATAGAAAACAATTACTCAGTAAATTTAAGAACAATTGAAAAGGGTAGGAGAGAGCTAAATCTAATACAAAGAACCCTGAAAAGGAATAACTGAGTGGTAGTGAAAATTTAAGAACAAAGGAAAAAGGTAGGAGAGAGCTAAATCTAATATAAAGAACCCCAAAATTCATGGAACCTGCCCGTATTTGAGGACCAAAATAGAGATACCATCAACCCTTAGAAAAACTTTAAAGAGGCAGTTATGACAGAATGGAAACAATTGTGCAGAGCAGTGTTATCTGGAGAACAATATCTGATTTGGAGAGCTCATTGGCAAGAAATATCTGCTGAAACTGCTCGCAGAAACACAGCAGCAGGATTTCCTGGTAGAAATGTTGATATGCTAATAGGAGAAGGCTAATACAATTCAATAGATACTCAAAATCAATATGATCCTGGAGTGTATGCACAGATATATTCAGCAGCAAAGAGACAATGCCCTAACAAAGACAAGAGATGACTACATTAAAATCTATTACACCTCATGCCCTAAGTCTTTGCCCAAAGTGCAGAAAAAGAAAACATTGGGCTAACAAGCGCAGATTAGTTACTGATGTTGAGGGCAACATGTTACAAAATCATTTACTGCTGCAGTAGTTACTCACCAGGATACTATAATTTAGATTACATCTCAAAAATTGGCTCAATTGGTGGAAATGGAAGCCGCTGTTATAGCCCTTGTAGAAGTTTAAGGAGCAACAAATGAATCACTTTGCTGATAGTAATTGCATCACTCAGGCAATTCCCAGATTGAAGTAGGCTGGACCTGTGGCCCCTCATACTCCAGCATTCAAATTGTTTTTGCAGGTGCAGGAGTTTTGTGGGAGTGTGGGGAGCCCTTGTTTGTTGGACATATTAGAGCTTACACCAACTTACCTAGTCCTTTACATGAGGGTAATCATAAAGCTGATTTGACCACTCAGATGGTTTTCATCTTTTCCTCAGTAAAGCAAGCTGCTTGTTTTCATCCTGTGTAACTCATTCTCTAGTCCCTCATGTTGGTAAAGGCTTTTTGCCTAGTCATTTATGACAAATGGATGTTACACATGAACCAAGTTTTGGGAAACTTAGATTTATTCAGATGTCTGTTTGTGTTAGCATTTTATTGCCCGTGTAAGATGCGCCTATGCCAACAAAGGAAAAAAATGCCCTTGCCACCTTAGAAGCCGGCATTGCTTGGTTGTCTCAATTGGATGACTGGTAGTTAAAGATGGGAAAGTCTCATATGGCTGACATATCAACCTAAGACAGGAGCCAAGACAATAATATCAAGCTTCTTGGTAATCCGATGACAGGTAAGAATGTTAGTAAGATATGTGGATGCCTAAGACAGGCACAGTCAATCCAGATGTAGTGATAGCTATCACACATCCATTAAAGTTTTCTTTTAAAACTAAAAATGGGGGAGATGCAGAGACAAGTTTAAGTAGCCCTAAGATGGCGGCTGTCGTTGGGCCAAGAGGTGGCTCATAATTAGTGTTAACACGGTGTGATCTACCTTTGCCTGATTGGTTGATATCTCTTCTGCGCTAGTGGTCAACAGATGTTCCTCATTCTTAATTGGTGATGTGGCGCATGCTCCAACCGTGCTACTTAATCCTAAGCTGATTGGCTGCCTTAGGTATATAAGACATTCTCTTCACCTGGGAGGAGATCACAGGTTGATGATCGCAGGTCGCAGATTGCAGATCACAGAATGCGGGACTAACACACCTCTGGGATGCAGGCTGCAGGCTGCATGCCACACCCTGCACCTCCAAGAAGTGACCCACCTCTAAGAAGTAGTAGACCTCTGAAAGCATAGCCTCTCTGAAAGTGTAGCACCTCTAAAATTAAGCAAAGTCTCTCTTCCTCTAAGTAAAGTCTCTCTTCTTTGAAGCAAAACCTCTCTTCCTCTAAGCAAAGCCTCTCTTCCTCTATAAACTAGTGAAAAAGCAAGTAAGCAAGGAAGCAGCTCAGAAATAGAAGTAGTTCAGTCCCAGTCCACCTTCTATTTCTTCCCACAGGATTGTTGCTGCAGGCAGCAACACTTTACATCTGAGGAGAAATGCTGTCTCAGTTGTGTACAGAAGGTCCTATGAAGTGAATAGTGTGATACCTTTTATTTGAGTATGTAGAACATACTAAAGTTTGAAGGGAGGAATCTTTGAAGATAGTATAGGGAATCTCTGAGGTGTATTGGGAGGGCACCCAATGGAGTATCACGAGGACTCTGTGAGTTTTGCAGTTTTGGCATTTAGCAGTGAATAGAGAGGGCTTTTTGGTGAGTAGTGCAGGCTGTCTGAGATGCACAGGTAGTGATTTTTGAGGTTTGAGGTTTGATAAAATGGCATTCTGAGGTTTGTATGAATACCTGTCTGAGATATGTACAGAGGATAGATGAGTAGGGTGTTTTGGGAGTGTCCTCTTTGGTGAGAGATATGTACTCTCTGAGGGGTGTAGATAAGAATTACTAAGGTAAGTGGAAAATTATGATTTGAATAATGAGGACAAAGTGAATTTTGAAAGGAGGGCTCTATGTGTTTCAAGGGTCATTTGTGGTGAGTAGTTACAGATATGTGAGATGAGTAGGGAGAACAAACTGATAAATGAGGAAAGACATTACTATTTTAGGCTTATGGTCAGGATTTAGGGTCAGTTTTAGGTTCATGGTCAGTGTCAGTGTCAGGGAGGGCACTCTGGTATGTAAGGAGGGCTGAGGTTTAGGCTTAAATTGGGATTAGTGTCAATTTCAGGGTCAGGTTTAGTATTTGCAATTTATAGGGAAGACCTCTGTGCCAAGTCAAAAGGGCTCTATGAGATGTATATTGAGGACTTACTGTCATCAGTAGATAGACTCTCCAAGGTGTTTATAGTGCACTTCCAAATAAGTTTAATTAGTAGAACTGACTTGCAAATGAATCTAATTTGTACAAACTGAGATATGTAAGGACGTCCCTCTGAAGTGTGTAGAAAATGCATTTGAGGTAAGTAGAACCAGCTTACTTTGATGTCTAAAGAGGGTACTCTGAGATTATTTGGGAGGTAATTTAAGTTGGTAGTATGTGACTGTGGAGGGAGTGAACTCTGACATGTGTAAGAGAGCTCTACAAAATGTTTGAGATCTCCTAGTGGTGTGTGGGAGGGTTTCCAGAGGTGAACTTGGAGGACTCACAGAGGTGCACAGGAGGGTGTTCAATGTATTGTAGAAAGGGCTTAATGAGTAGTGTTTGGTGGGCCTTTTAATGTAAGGCATGAGAGTTCTGTGACATGAGTAGGGAGAAAACACTGATGTAGAAGGGAAGGCTCTATGAGGTTAAGGTTAAAATTACCATTAGGATCAGTAATATGTCAATGTCAGGGTCATGGTCACGGTCAAGGTCAGCATGGGCTCTCTGTGGTATATATGGTGGGCTTAATGTTAGGGTTAGTGTTAGGGTTTTGTTCTGGGTTGGATTAGTATTTTGAATGCATAGGGGAGGCCTCTGTTTTGAATTAAAGGGCTCCCTTAGGCATGTATTGAGGGTTTTCTGAGGTGAGTAGCTGGGTTCTCTGAGGGATTTAGAGAGTACTTGAAATGAAGTGTAGTTAGTAAAGAGGGCTTTTAAAGGAATCCAATTTTTATTTGCTGAGGTGTGTAGGAAAGTCTCTCTGAGTTGTGTAGAGACTGCTTTTGAGGTAAGTTGGAAGAGCTTTCTTTGATCTGAATGAAGGTTACTTTGAGGTGTGTAGAGAGAATTCTGAGGTTGGTAGCATGCAGTCTCTGAGCTCCTTAGAGGAACTTCTATAAGGTTCATTGAAGAGAACTTTGATGTGTGTCAGAGATGTCTATGATGTTTGTGGGTGGTCCTCCTGAGATGAGTTGGGAGGGGCCACCTAGCTGTATAAAGAATGTGTACTGAGATGAATAGTGAGGACTCAGTGTGTTTTTTCTGGAGGACCTCTTTAGCTGAGTAGTGAGAGCTCTGTAAGAGAAGTTGGGAGGAAAATCTGATGTGGAAGGGAGGACCTTATTAAGTGTGAAGGGGTGGCCTATGTCACATGTAGGTCAGACTTCCTGAGATGTGTATCGAAGACATTCTGAGCTTTGCAGTGTAGGTTCTCTGAGGTGTATAATGAAGGCTTCTCTAAATGCTTAAGGATGACATTCTGATGTGTGTATAAGGACTCTCATAGGTTTGTAGGGAGTTTTCTATTAGATATGCCAAGGGATCTTTAGAGGTGGAAGAGGGCTTTATGACTGAGTAAAGATATTAACACAATTGTGGAGGGAAGACCCCCTGAAGTGAATAGTGAGATCTTTCTGATACGTGTAGAGAGAACACTGTTTTGATGGGAAGCTTTTTTGAGGATAATATATTTCTGAAGTGTTTGTGAGGACTTTCAATGGAGAATGATGGGGGCTCTCTTAGGTGTGTATATACAGCACCCAGAGATGAGTAGGGAGTGTTTTGGATAGAAGTGAGATATATCTGTGTTATATTTGTAGCACTGGTTAAGGTATGTAGCATGGGTATTCTGAGGTTTGAATCAAAATTTCTCTGGTGTTTATAGGGAGTGATTGGTAGGATGTATATGGAGGGCTATCTGAGTTGTTTAGGTGTTTCTCAATAAAGTGTGGAGGAAGCATCCCTAAGCTATGTATGGATGGCACATTGAGGTATGTAGGAAGGGATCTTGATGTGAGTAGTGTGGGATTACTTAGATGTGTAGGGGAATAAGTTTATGGTGTGTAGTAAATGTTCCCAGGGGTGTTAAAACAGGTTCTCTTTGGATTGGAATGTCTCTTTGGTGTATGTAGGGAAGGCTTTCCAAAAGGTGTATGAGGGGATTTATAAGTTTTGTCAGTTGACTTTTTGCTATGAGAGAGTACTCACATGATTGAATAAGTAGGGCTTTTAAAGTGTATAGGAAAGACCCCTGAGGTGAGTGGAAAGAGTTCTCTGAGATGTGTAGTGAGGGTTCTTTGAGGTGAGTAGAAATTTTCTCTGAGGTGTTTGAAGAGCATGGTATAGAAGTATAGTTTGTATAAAGGTCTTGTATAGAAATATACTTTATACTCAGTAAGGTATATATGGATGTCTACCCGAGGTTATATACACCAGTAGGTACTACTCTTGATATAGGGATGGTTTCCATTGATGTTTATGGAGAATACTATGATGTGTGTAGAGAGGGGTCTCTAAGATTGGTAGTGTGCAGCTTCTGAGTTCTGTAAGGAGGTATGTATGAATTGTGTAAGAGGGCTATATGATGTTTTCCTAGGGTTCCTTTCTGTGTGTGAGAGGGCCCCTGAAGTGAGTTGGGATGGCTCACAGAGTTGCACAGGGTGTGTGCACTGGAAATTGTAGAAAGAACTCAGTGAGTTGTGTTTGGAGGGCCATTGAGGTGAGTAGTATGAGTTTGGCGAGATGTGTAGGGAGAAAAATTTGTGTAGAAGTGAGAGCACTATGAGCTTAGGGTTAGGTTAGGCCTAAGGTTAGGATTTAGGGTAAGGGTCAAGTCATGGTCAGTTTCAGGTTGAGGGAGGACTGTGGCATGTAGGGAGGACTTAGGTTTATGCTTAGGGTTAGGGTTATTTTTAGAGTAAGAGAGTTTATGGAGTATATGGACGACCATGGTGAAGAGTCAAAATTGTTCTCTGAGGTGTGTATATTGAGGCCTCTGTGAGGTGAGTTTATAGGCTCTTTGAGGTATTTATGGAGGGCCTGCAAAGAAACATTGTTTCTTCTTGGAAAGAAGAATGGTTTTATTCACTGAGTTATGTAGGGACTTCTCTGATGTGTGTAGGAACTGCTCTATATTTGAGTATGGATGGTACACTTTATTGTGTTTGAAGGTTAAAGTGAAGTGTGTACAGAAGTCTCTATGAAGTTGGAAACATGTGACCTCTAAGCTGTCTTTTGTGGACTTTATGAGGTGTGCAGGATGGTTCTATGATGTGTGTTTGAAAGTTACAAGAAGTGTGTAAGGGTCCTTTCAGTTGAGTTGGGAGGGCTCACTAAGGTGTATATATAGGGTGCACTGAGATGAGTAGAAAGAGCTCAGCTAGTTGTGTTTGTATGGTTTTCTGATGTGAGTAGTGAGATCTCTGATAGATGAGTAAGGAGGACAAGTTGATGTAGAAGGGAGGGTTCCATGAAATTTGGAAGTGGGATCTATATGGTCTGAAGTTAGGAATCATGGAGATGTGTAGGCTGGAATCTAAGCTTTGCCATATAGGTTAACTGAAGTGTGTAGTGATGGATAATTCAAATTCAGAGGGATAGCACTCTGATGTGTGTTTGGAGGGCTTCCAGAGTTGTGTAGGGAGGTCTATATTAGGTGGGCAGAGGGATCTATGAGAGGTATAGGAGACCTGTTTGACATAGTAGAAATGCTATCTCAGTTATGTAGGGAGGGACTTCTGCAGTGAATAGTGAGATCTCTAATATGAGTAGCCAGAATAAACTCACGTGTGATGACAAGAATATTTGAGGATAGAAGAGAGAAACTGTGAGGTGTTTTGGTAGGACACTAAGAAGAATATCACCGGGGTACTTTAATGTTGTAGTTTTGGTCCTTGAAAGTAAATATGGAGTGTTTTAGGTTAGTTTTGAGGACTAAAAGAGATGTGTAGGAAGGGTTTTAAAAATTTGCTGAAAGGGCATTCTGAGGTTTGTATGGGAGCCTCTTTGAGATATGTAGGGAGGACTGTTGAATGAGGTGTATAAGGTGGGTGCTCATTGGTAAAAATTAAGAGTTAACTGAGGTGTGTATTTCTGAATATCTATGGTTAGTAAGGAGAGATCTCTGAGATAATTGAGGACAAACTGAAGTTTGAAAGTAGGGATCTATAAGGTGTGTAACAAGGCCCTATGAATAATGAAATTATGGCATTCTGAAATGTATAAAGGCATGGCGTGTGGTGCGTAGCAACAGTTCTCTGGTCCCAACATTGATATAGTGATTGATAAATAATGCGTGTAGGAAATGTATCTAAGGTGTGTATGGATGGCCCTCTGAATTCTGTAGAAAGGGCACTTGATATGAGTAGGTAGGGTTCTGGGATCTGTGGAGAGGTGACTGCTATGTGTGTAGAAAATGTTCACTGAAGTGTGAAGGGAATTTTCTGAGATTTGTAGTGCAGAAAATTTGAGGTGTGTAAGGAGGCCCCTATTAGATGTGTGGGAGGAACCTATGAGGTGTGTATAAGGGCTTTTGTCTGAATAGGAGTGCTCTCTGTTGTGTAGCTAGTGCCCCTTAGAAATGAATAATAAAATCAATCTGATATGACTAGGTAGAGCACAATTAGAGGTAATGAGAGTATTCACTAAGCATAATAGGGGGAATCCCTTCATTGTTTAGGAAGGCCACTCAATGGTGCATCCAGAGTCTTCTCTGTGGTGTGTCAGGCCAATCTTCAGTGGTGTGTACAGAGGGCCTTTTAGTTAGTAGTAAGTTGTATCCAAGTTATGTAGTAGAGTGTGCTGTTTGTAGCATGAGAAATCTGAGGTTTGAATTAACATCTTACTGGAATTTATAGGGTGTATTCTCTGGGGTGTATAGAAAAGTCTTTCTGAGTTCTGTAAGTGTTGCTCAATAAACTGTGGAAGTAGTGTCCATATGGGTTATATGAATGGGAATTTTAGGTGTGTAGAAAAAGCTCTTGGTATTAGTAGGGAGTCATTATTTAGATGTGTAGGGAATTGAGTTTTTGGTGTGAAGGAAAGATTCTCTGAGGTGTTAAGTGGGTTCTCATTTTTATGTAGGATGATCACTCTGACATATAGGGAGAGCCCTCTGAAGGGTATAGGAGGGCTTTATGAGGTTTGTAGGAAGGCTTATTGATGAGAGTGTAAGTGTTCACTTCAGTGAATAAAAAGGCTACTTGCAGTGTATAGGAAAGTTCTCTGTGGTGAATCAAAAGTTTTCTCTTAGGGGTGTATTGCAGGCTCTCTGATGTGAGTAGAAAGGCTCTCTAAGATGTTTAGAGAAGATTTGCTAAGAAGTGTAGTTACTAGGGCTTGTGAAGTAGTAGTTTGTACTCACTCAATTATGTAGTTATATCTCTCTGAGGTGTGGAGGGAATGATGTAAGGTTGTGCTCTTTTAAAGGATACTATCACAACTTGATCAACATCAAATTCAATGAGTTCAAATATGAAACACAAATATAAACACACACAGACAAAAACTTCTGAGGTTGTGGTGCTATCTAAATGGGAATCTGAGTGGAGGGCTAGACTCTACTCACTTCCAGTGGCCTGTCCTGTTTCACCTGTGGTCTTCTTGGGAAATATCACCAGAATTGTTGGCCTCAATATTGACACAGTGCTTCCAATCTTGGGAAAGGCCCCTACTGGGGACTTTCCTGAGAAATAATCTTCCAAAGCTGAGTAGACAACAAGAACTCATGGATCTGGACTTGCTGTCTCAACACAAGTGAACAGAATGGGAGTTTATTTGGAATATGGGTGCCTAGCTACTAGGGTTCCAAGTTCTGTGTGTTCTACTGCCAAGGAAGTGAGGTCACTTCCTTGGGGACTCCATAGCCAAAGATCTTTCTCACACAAGATGGTTCTTTAATTATATATATATATATATTTGTGGTAATGGGGATTAAACCCAGGTCCTCATGCTTGAAATGTAAGTGCTCTACTGACTGAGCTATCTCCCCAATCCTACATGATGGTTCTAATGGCCTGCTGATATGCATGTTTTTCCCATCTTCCCTTGACATATACACAAGAGGACATGGTTACATCAGCACACCCTGGTTCTGGTCCCCAGACTGTCCCAGGTGTAGCCAACTGAACTGCTTTGGAGAGACACTTTGAATCAGACCCATTTCCTCCTTCTGATCATGTGGGTTGTCCTGAAGAGGTCATTATGCCTTACAAAGCCTGAATACTTTTGACATTTATTCTCCTGGGATTATTCTAGTATATGATTTTGAAGTTGTCTTCAGGTGTAAAAGGCCAATTATACACATACTTGGGAACCCTAATGTTTGAGTCATGTGTCTGTAATGCACCATCATACAGAAAACACAACACAGAAAGGAAAGGGACAATGGATAACATACAACTCTACTATGATGTCAGTTCAACACTAAAAGAATGGAAATCAACTTCTACCTTGTCCATGTTTCCACTCTGCCCCACTGGAATTTTGTCATGACTGATCTTCAGAGATAGACTCCCTGCACCATAGACTTTCCAATGCTTCCTGTGCAATTTATAATTGTTTCAATATTTCTTCTCATTGTATGATGTGGGTACACTACAAGGATCACAGCCACCAGAGAATTCTAGTGTCTAAAACCTGTAGCTTCCCCATCTAGGTGAATACACATCAGTATGTGGATTCAAAGAAAAATAAATCAACAATATCCATGGTATTTTATTTTTAAGATGTAGTCATCAGAAATCTCACTTCTTTGTCTCCATAGTCCCATAGAAGTGGCACTGGTGTAATTCCAGAGACTTTTTTGGAAAACTTTGTGTGGCAGCAGGAAAGTTCTAAGGATCCCATTAAATAGCAAGGAACTGGCACTTCTGTTTCCATTTCTAAATGCCTCACATAGATGAAAATATTTTGGTTGTAAAATTCATGAATGCAATTTTTATCAAGAAGGAATGATGGTGTGAAATTTCCAAACCTTTGTTCAATGTTGTTGGGGGCTTTGCCATGCAGACACCAGAACAGCACCTGATCATATCAGCAGTGAGGAGGTTAATGAACATAAGCACACTCAGGTGTTTTGTCACTGGCCTTATTCAGTTAAGTCCATGCACACAATGGTGCACAGGTGTTCCCGAGCGTGCGTGCTTGGGCTTGCTCATTTTAACCCTTGCCATGATAGGGCAGCCGGCTCCTTGCCTGATTGCAACTGTTGTGGTTCCACCCTCCGCCTCCTGGAGGGAATATAAGCGGGCAGTGGGTGGGGGCATGACAGTAAGAAGCAGAAGCTAAGAGAAGCAATGAGTAGGGGCAGGGGTTAGAAACAGGAGCAGCGGCAAGCAGAGAGAAGCAGTGCACCTTTAGCACATAGTCCTAGCATGCACCTTTAGTTCACAGGATGCAGGATGCACCTTTAAGAAGAAGCTGCAGAAGCCTAAGAAGATATAGATCTCTGATTAGCGCAGAATCCTTTCTCTCTTTCTAAATCTTTCTCTATCTTTCTCTCAAAGATTCTTTCTTATGCAAAGTCTCTCTCTAGCTCTCTCTAAGAAAAGCCTTTCTTCCTCTATAGCCCAGGGAACAAGCGAATAAGCGAGAAAGCAGTTCACTAAAGAAAGATAGTTAAAGTAGTTCCTTTCCAGCCCACCAGATAAAGACCCATGAAAATTGTTGCTTCAGGTGGTGACAAATATCCAGGAATTGTCACCGCAAAGAGCCAGCGACACAATATCATGGTTTTAAACATGGAAGTGAAATTCTCTATCTCTATTTCTTTATGGAACGTCTGCATTGCTTCTTTCAATGTCATAGAAGGTCACTTTTGAGTGTGTGTTGTTCAAGACAGTTTCTTTCTATTCTTCTAACTAAAATCTGGAAAGAAGACCCCAGTAGAAGAATAAAGAACTAACTCAGAAGGCAATATTTATTCAATAGCTAAGGTTACCGGAGGAGAGAGGACTGACAATTCATTCTTAAAAAGTAGAGAAGAACTAGGTAACCACTCTCTTCAGTGGATATTCATTAATATAATGCAGGTTCACTGAGTGCCCTGTGCCCACTTTTGAATGAACATAAGAAGTGGATTTCTTTGTCTTCTCTTAAGAAATATCAAAAATTAGCAAAGCATCTCAAAGGCTTAGAACCATCTTGCTTGTGCACACAGAACAAACTGGCTTCTCATTACCTTTCTGCAAAGGTGAGAGTCTGAAGATAGACCACTAGCTGGGAAAGATTTGAATATCAATACTCATATGCACAATCCCCCCTGTGGGAGAACTCCCAGGATAGGGCATTGCTGAATGCTTCTGTGTTTCTTGAAATTTACTGGGGAAAAACAAATGGGGAGGATCACCACAAGAAAGACCTGCAACTCTGAATGGTACTGAGTTTGGTAATCCCTGAGGCAACAGTGTATTTGAAAAAAGGAAATAGTCCTTGTTTTTTAAGCTGGTAAAAATCAAAGTAAAGGAAAATTCTCCCCTCTTATCTCCTGCTCCTGTAGGTATTCATCTTATGACATTATGGTATTATGTGATAACATTCCCTATCCACTAAGTTTCTTCAGGATGGGGAAAGAGCCCTGTATGAGCCTTGGCATGCCTCATAGAATGATGAAACAAACAGAAGTTCAGTCAGTTTTCAAGTCACTGTAAAAAATCTTTACAAGGTCAGCTACTGATAATTTCTCTTTATTTACCACTCTTGAAAAATGCCTAAACATTGATTAGCTGGGATCTTTGCTTAATTCTCCAAAACAGGAGAAAAAAGAAATCACAGAAAAGGGGTGATGAATCCTGGATTACAGAGGGGTGTGATTCCACTGGAAACAGATGAACTGTCTTAACAAAGAAGTCCCATAAAAAAGTTTATCAATAATGCCTACCTGAGGGTGAGTCCCTTGCCTCTAATACATCTATCTACCAATATCCTCAACATGGTTGTGTACCCAGTTGTCCCAGTACTGATTTTTCACACTCTGAAGCACAGCATCTCAGATCCAAACACTGAGGCACCAAGCTGAGGGCTATATTATTCCCTTTCTAAGAAGAGCATCTAAGACAAAGGTGTATTGTGCCAAATACACCTCAATAGAAAAACATTCTCAATAGAAAAAATCACTAGAACATGCATTCTTTTAAAATCATGATTTTTCTGTCAGCTAAACCAATGTCGACAAAATAAAAATTTTAAAGTGATATATTATGACCACAGCTTCTGTACTGAAATTCAAATTAGGGAAATACAGTAATTAAAGACACATTGTGAAGCCCAGAACAATCAATGTCAATGTGAAATTGAAGCACCCTGGAAAAATAGCCTACAGGCTTTGCCTTCTGGTCTTTGTAAGCAAGGAGCAGCAGCAAGGCAGTGCAGGCTACATATTTCCCTCCTCATGTCTCATTTCTGCATCTGTGTACTCAGGGTATGGTGATCCTGACAAAGAGATCATGGGACTTAGGTGCCACTTGGTTTGTCTCAGTTCCAAGACTGCAACTCAGATCTGAAGGTCAAATCCCAGGTGGCGTGGAATGCTGTGTATGACTGAGAAATGTTTCATTGTGGTTTCATTATTGGTGATAATTTCCTCTGAGAGAAGTGGAACAAAGACCATGCTTTTTTTTTTTATTGTAAACAAATGGGATACATGTTTTTTCTCTGTCTGTACATGGCGTAAAGGCATACCATTTGTGTAATCATAAATTTACATAGGGTAATGTTGTTTGATTCATTCTGCCATTTTTTCCCTTCCCCCCCTCCCCTCCCACCCTTCCCCTCCATCTATACAGTCCTTCCTTCCTCCATTCCTGCCCCCCTCCCTAAACCCAACTCCAAATATACAATGGAATAAGACCATGCTTTTTATGTGGCTTGATCAGCTGCCTTCTGAACTCTTTTAGTTACTGCGTATGGATTGTTTCTAATGGATCCTGTTGAGAACTTGCATCCTGGTTTCAGTTAGTTCTCTGTCTTACATCTCTGCTTGCTGCCAATGAATGTCATGAAAAGCAGCCCTAGTCATGAGAATTCTATAATAGTATGGATTCTATAATAGAACTACAGTTTTCAGGACAACTATTATATCAATTTTGGATGATTTTGTATTGGCATTACTATTCATAACTAAGGACAGATATTGCATTATCTTGTGGTGTTTTATAATGATATTATTTTTTGCATAATAGGCTACATAGCAGTTATTGTATTTGTTATGGATGTTATTGCACACCTTTTCTATCAATATCCAAGTTCTGTAGAAGCTATTATGTTAATATTAAATGCTATACTATGGATAATGTAATAGTATTGAAACCTCAGGGCCATTATTATGTGTATGTACTTCCTATAGTATGAATATTATATCAATTTTAAAAGGCAGTTATCATATCAGTTTGATATGTCATAGTAAGGATATCATATTAGTATTAAAAGTCACAAATAAACCTTTAGGTCATTGTTAGAAATTCAAGTATGCATATCATCTTAGGATTAAAATCAACATAGTAGATAATACAAAAATTTTATTGATAACTCATGAAAATTATTTAATATTATAAATGTAGATAATTTATTAGCATAAGGTTGTATAGTATAAATATGCTAATGTTAAATGCTACAGAACACCTGTTTATTAGTTTTAGAAGTTATATCAAAAATATTGAATGAATATTAAAATCCACAAGTAAGTTATTATATTGGTTTAGGGTTCATGGAAAAATAGCATATTTAAAAATTAAATTCTACAGCATATATACTTCATTGGAATTTTAGGTGATAATATGGAGGCCATATTAGTATTTCAAGGTAGAAGGAAGCTAGTATATTCATTTTAGATGCTAGGCTATTTAATAACACATTAGATTTATAGGCCACAGCACAGCTTCTATATTCATATTTGATAGTATTGTTTGGATATTACATTAGTATTTTAGTACTCTGAATGTCTGTGATATCCATTTCTGATGTTGTAATATCAGACAAATTTATTAATATTAAAGAACAGAATATATATCTTGTATATATATGTATAATCTTGTATAGTTTTCCATGCTATTGTATGTATATACTGTTAAAAAAAAAGGACATGGAACAGCCATAATAGGAATATTGTATTATTATTAAAGTCTACAGGGGAGTTATTATATGTGTTTTAGATGGTCACTATGGATATTATAATTATCTTTAAGGTCTCAGGGAATCTACTATATTAGTTTAATGTGGAAGAGTAAGAATATTTCTTTAGCATTAAAGACCACATGGCAGCTATTAGTTTTAGAGGGTACAACAAATTTATCACATTCTTATTGAGGGTACCAAACCAGGCAGCTATTGTCTTAGTTTAGATTTTATAGAACAAAAATCATTTTAGTATGAACAGCCAAAGGTTAGTGATTACAGCAGTTTTAATGCTATAGTATGAATATAATATCAGTGTAGAAAGAACAAGGGACAGTTTAAAAAGTAACAGAATTATTTTTTAAATTTAATTTTATTTATTTATGTGTTGCTCAGGATTGAACCCAGTGCCTCACTTGTGCTAGGCAAGTGCTCTAACACTAAGCCACAAATCCAGCAACAAAGGACAGTTTTTATGAGTTTAATAGGCCACATATTCCATATTACATAAATTTGAAAGGACTCTGGGAAACTCTTAATTTTTGATGTAAAATGATTGATAATACATTGGCATTAAAAGCCAAAATATAACTACTATATTAGTTATAAATTCTAATGTATGAATATTATGTTAATACTAAAGGAAACAATGCATACTAAAGATATTATGTGAGTGTCAGCAGTCAAATTAATGGTATTAGTATTTTCAGTCACAGTGAGTGTATTATGTGACTGTCATGCTCCACAGTGAGGAAATTATGTTAATGTAAGAGGTCAAATGTAAACATTATATGAGTGCCAGAGGTCAGAGTGAGGGTATTTATGTGAGTTTCTTGTGTCAGAGTTATATTATGTGTATGTAAGTGGTCAAATGAGGTAGGTATTAGATTTTGTTTTGGTGGATATTCATGTGTGGAAAAGCATGATACTCACAATGATCTCAGTCACATAAAATGTGCTGTTGCTTATGTATACTCATCATCTGGCATGCATGCCCAAGTAAGCTACTTGCAAATTAATAATTTTGTTTTTTGCTTTCATTTTTATTTTTTCTGTAATTTACATGTTAACCTTTAAAAAATAAATGGTATTTTTCAAAAGTGGTCAAGTGAGGATTGTATATGAATGTGAGAGTTTACAGGGAAAATAATTTGTGAGCATTTTAGACTGCAGCGAAGTTATTATGTAAGTGTTAGAGGTCAAGGGAGAATATTATGCAAAAGGGACCAGAATGAGGATTAAGTAAGTGTCATAGACCACATAAGGATATTCTGTGTCAGTGGCTATAGTGAGGTAATAACCAGAGTGTCAGAGGCATCATGAAGGTGTTATGTGAGTGTTGATAGGCAGACTAAAGATATTATGTGAATGTGAGCTGCCAGAGTGATGACATTATGTGTCAGAAGCCAGCGTGAGGGTAATATCTGGATTTCAGTGGCTACAGTGAGGACAGTTTGTCAAGGTTAGCGGTCAGAGTGGGAATACTATGTGAGAACCTGAGGTCAGAGTAAGGATATTATATAAATATCAGAGACCAGATAAGGACTTTATTTAAGTGTCACATGTCATAGTGAGGGTGTAATGTGAGTTCAAGAGGCCACATGGAGGAAATTTTATATGTTTCAGAGACCAGAGGAAAAGTATTATGTAAAAGTCAGAGATTACAGTATGAACATTATATGCATGTAATTATTCATAGTGAGGATATTATGTGAATGTCGGAGTCCAAAGTGAGACTATTATGTGGGTGTGAGAAGTCACATGTTATTATGTAAATTTTAGAGGTCACAGTGAAGATTTTATGTGAAAGTCAGGGGCCACATTGAGGTTTATATGTGAGTATCAGAGACCACAATCAGGTTTTAATGTTAATATCAAGGAAACCATGAGGGAATTTTTTGAGTCAGACCAAGGGAAGGTATTATGTGATTTTCATGGCAACAGTGAGTGTATTACATGAGTGTCAGAGGACACAGAATATTATGTGAGAGTCAAAGACCATAGTGAGGATATTGTGTGTCAGAAGGCACAGTGAGGATTTTATATACATGTCTGAGGCCACACTGATGACATTATATCAGTGTCAGAGGCCAGATTGTGTTTACTGAATATCAGAGGCCTCAGGGAAAATACTCAATGAGTGACAGTGGTCACAGTGGTCACATTGAAAATATTATGTGTAAGTGGTAAGAGTGATGATATTATGTGAGTGTCAGAGACTACAGTGAAGGAATTATGTGAGTCTCATTGGCCACAGTGAGGGTATTATATTAATATCAGAGACCTCATTGAGGATATTATGCAAATGTCAGAGACCACTGTAATGATACTTTGTGAAATTCAGAGGTCAGAGTGAGGGTACTAAGTAAATGTCAGAGGTTTAATTGTGTATATTATGTAAGTGTCAGAGTCCACAGTGAAGGTATTTTATGAGTGTCAGAACAAAATGAGGATATTATATGAGTGGCAGCTGTCCCAGAAAGATATTGTATGAGTGCCAAAGACTTCATTTGGAATATACTGTCACTCACAGGGACAACACTGTGGAAATTATGTGGGTGTCAGTGGCCACAGTGAGGATATTTAGTCACATCAGGGACCAGGTTGAGGATAATATGTGTGTCCTAAGTCACAGTGACTGTCTTGGACCACAGTGAGTGTATTATGTGAGCATAATAGGTGACAATTATATTATGTGAGTGCATAAGGTGAAATTGAAGGTATTTGGTGAGTATTTAGAGGACACATTGAGGGTATTATATGAGTGTCAAGGTAATAGTGATGGCATTTTGTGAGTGTCAGATGCAAAGTGAGGATATTATGTGAATAACAAGGGCAAAAATGAGTATATTAAGTGAGTAACAGAGGTCACAATTAGAATAGTATGTGAGTATCTGAGGCCAGATTGAATATATTATATGAATATCAGAGACCAAATGTGGAAATTATATGAGTGTCAATAAATTGCAATTATATTACATTGCAAGCATGATGTGAGTGTCTCAGGTCACAAAAAGTTACTAAGTGCATGACAAGTCACATTGAATGTAATATGTGATTATAGGAGGTCAATCTGTGGGTATTATGTGAGTATCGCAGGTTAGAATAATGATACTGTTTCAGTATCAGAGACCAAAATGATGACATTTTGAGTGCAAGAATTCACAGAGAGGATATATAAGTTTCAGATATCACAATTAGGGTATTATGTCAATCTCAAAATGTCAAACTGAGGATATTTTATGTGTGTCAAAGGACCCAGTGATAATATTTATGTGACTTTCAGAGGATTAATGTGAGTGTCAGAGGGTATAGTGAGGGTATTATGTGAGTGCCAGAGGTCACAGTATAGTTATCATGTGTCAGAGGTAACATTGATGATATTATGTGTCATTATATCCAATTAAGGATATAATGTTTGTGTCAGAGGTCAAATTGAGTGCATAATATGAGTGTCTGAGATCACAGGGAGATTATTATTTCAGTGTCAGTGGTCAAAGTGAGAATATTACATTATGTCAGAGGTCTAGTGAGGATATTTTGTAAATGTCATACTCCAAAGTGAGGGTTGACATAAGTAACAGAGGTCCCAGTGAGGTTATACTGTGATTAAAAGAGGTCACAGTAAGGACATTGTGTGAGTGTCAGGTGTCATGTGGGGATATTATGTGACTTTCAGACTCATATTGAGGATATCATGTGAGTGTCACACATCAAGTGAGGAAATTAGGTGAGTATCAGAGGCACCGGTGAAGATAAAATGAAAGTGTCCAAAGTCATTTTAGAAAATAAGGTGAGTGTTAAAGATCACAGTGAGGGCATAATGTCAGTATTAGTGGCCACAGAAATATTATGTCAGTTTCTAAAAAAGAACAATGAGAATATTATTTGAGTGTTACATGACTCAGAAGGGGAATTATGTGAGACTTTTTTTAAGTATCTTCTATTTGACTGTGGAATTTTACTTTTATTCCTAATGTGTTCATTTATTTTTTATGATGAATAGATGCTGGAACTTAACAAGCACTTTTTCTGTCTCTGTTTACATGATGTTTATTTACCCTTAATTCTATCAATATGGTGTCTTTGTCATCTTGGGTTGCAATAACAAATGCCTTACTTGAGGTGTCTTAGGCAACAATAATTTATTTTTTATAGTTATTGTGGATAAAAGACAAAGGTTAAAACACCACTTTGTTTATTGTCTGGTGAGGTCTCCCTTTTTGAGTTTAATACTGACACTCTTTCATTATGTCTCAGTTGATCTTTCCTTGGCATAGACATTCAAACATAAAGAAGAATTCTAAAACACTTCTTGGGAGACTGCCAATCTTTTTAATTAGAACCCACATTTATGATCTCTCTTATATAAATTGCATCCTACAATGCCTATATCCTAATATAATCTAAATTATGATCTAGAATTTCTATATCTGCTTACATGGAGGTTTATTGGGGGAAATAATTCATTCCATGGAATAAGTTACTGTTTTGATTGTTCTATGTCAAAATAAATTTTCTTTCCTATGATAAATTCCATTTCACCTTAACTTATAATCATTTTGTTGCTCATTGTTTTTAGTATTCTTTTAGACATCATTGTCAAACTTTTATGAATGTTTACCTGTAGTTTTAGATTGCTTGGAATGTCTTTAATTTTGGCATGAGGGTTTAACTAACATGTACTGATTTGGGACATATTCTGCTTCATTTTTTTTTGAAGAAGGTATTTTTCTATTTTGCTATTATTTATTCACTAGTAAAATAGTTGGGACATGAGCTTATTTTTTGAGAAAATATTTTAAGTTATCATTCCATATTCTGTATTTTTGTGCACCATCTGTTCAATTTTGTTTCTCCTATTTCTTCTGCTTTTTCAGTATTTTGTGTCTTACTAGGACTTTTTTCCACTTCATCATATTTTTTACTTTGTTAGAAACATTTTTCCAAATATTCTTTTTCTTAAAATTTTTCTTAACATAAGTCTGTAGTTACAATCTCTCTTTTCTGATTTTAGTAATTTTAGTATCTTCTTTTTAGAAAATCATTCCTGTTTAAGTTTTGAACTTTCCTTCAACAAACCAAGTTTTTCATTATTAAATTTCTTCTTTATATTTTTGTACTATTTATTTTTGTTCTCAACTTTCTTTTGTTCTAGGTTCAGCTTGCTCTAGGATTCTTCTTTCATCCTTTTTGACTACTTCTTGTGGTGGAAATTTAGGTTATTGATTTGATATTTCTATTTTTTTAAATATAGGAATTTATAGAATTCATTTTCCTTTAAGCTCTGCTTTTGAAATGAGTACTGAATTCATTTCAAACCTCATGCTACAAATTTTATATGCTCCTCAGTTTTGTTTTTGTTTCATTCATCTTAAAATTTTTAATTGATGATATGAATTCTTCTTCAGTCACTGGTTATTTTGAAATGTGTTGTAGGATTTGACATTTTTTAACACCAGTACTCTTCATTTTATGGATCTTATTCTGTTTGGATTCAAAATTTGTATTATTTAGATTCTTTTAATTTATGGAGTCTTATTTGATGATGCAACACATTCTCCAGCAAAAGAATTGTTCCATGTGGACTTGGGAAGAATAAGCATTCTGCCTTTTAAGGTGGAATTATCTAAATAGAACCTCTTTGGCATTGTTTTTATAGTGTGGTATGAGCCTACTTCTCTATCGGTATGAGGTCAATTATTCCATACAGTGCTGAAATTGGCAGTTTGTTACCTACCTCTAAAATTTGTTTTGGTTTTCTTTGTAAGCAATTAATAATAGTATGGAAATTTCATGAAGGGATTAGAACGAATGAACCTCTACCTTTTGTCTACAGGCTCTCTCTCTTGTGTGTGTGTGTGTGTGTGTGTGTGTGTGTTGGAAGACTTTCAATAAAATTATGCATTAGTCTTCACTTTCTGCTTTTGTACAACCTCAAGTTCAGCTATGTTTACATATTGAGACCTTGTCTTATCTTTCCTTCTTGTCACTAAGGATATATAAGATCTTTCAAAAGATTAGTATTACTCTGTATTCTTTTTAATATTTGGACCATTCTCACATTGTTCAACTTGGTTGCTCCTCACAATATATTTTAATTTTTTATTACTCAAAATATATTTTCCATAATTGTTTCTAGTTTTTGAGCATTGAACTAAAAACCTAAACTGTGCCAATTTTACAAATAAATGAGATATTTTTCTCTTCTACAGTGCATAGGAACTTTGTTTTTTTCTTTTTCTTATTTTATGTATGTATAATTTTGGTTCATGTTTGAAGCATAGTATAAAGCAGTTGATATTTATTACATGTTATAATACTTAATCACTTCTATTAATTGAAATATCAAACTTGAAGAAATGAATGTGTCATTTTTTTGTGTAAATAACAATCTTGAATTCAAGTTCATTCTGCTTATGTGATCTCTGCCATCAGACTACTGCAATAACTGATGTATCTTAATACCTAACAGGGGTAGTTTTTCAATATAAAGTATCTTTTTATATTATTTTCTGTGTAGATTCTTATGTTCATTCTTCTAATAGTCTTGACAAACTTTTTGAAATTTAATCACCTACAAATTGGTAATTAATTGAAATTATTTTGATAATTTATGGTGATTTTAAGTCTTGACTTTATTGAATATTCTTTTCCAAGACTAATGATACCTACATATATTCTATAGACATATAAAGCTTAGATATTGCTTTATAACTAAGTTTTAAAGAGTATTCACAATACACAGTGAATATTTATTAATAGATTAAAGCATTGTAATTTCACTATTGCATTTTAAAATGTAAATTTTGTTGCCTTAAATTTCTCCCACAGGTACATTACCATAGTTTAGATTAGACTAAGCAGTCAATCAGGAGTGACTAGGACAGCTAGTTTATAAAAATGCATTCATTTATACAGACAATAGGACAGATGTAATCTGTATTACAGAGGCACACAAATTACACAGACAGGAGGCTTCAAAGGGCTCAGCTAAGACTTTTTATTGCTACTTAAGAATAAGGAAATGTGGCAGAGTGGAAATATGTGGAGAATCCAGGCTTTGAAATAAACCCTCTGGTAGTTTCAGAAAAACTATCAGAGATGCGACTGCCTTATGAAGAAGAAAAGGTTAAATTAGTGTCCTGAGGAATAAAAGGGATGGATAGAATACTGAGATAGATTCAGGGATTGCTTTGCCATTGAACCATCTGCAATTTATAAAGCTATGTGGGACAGACAACCAAGAAGGAAAGCTGCCTGAGAACAGAGTGATTTTTTCTAAAATCTCACTGAACTCTGGGGACAAAAATGAGCATTCAAATCAGGGATCAACTCCATAAAACAGATAAACAGATACTTATCTGAAAATCAAGAAAGATTAAACCAGAGGCTTAAGAATGAACAGAACAATATCTTTCTCTCTCTCAAACTTAATGAAGCAAAAATTTTCACACACATATAAATAAATATATCTATTTATTTATATGTATAAAATTTCTGATGGTTAAAAGTTCTGCATTTTTTGTAGAGGATAATATTTTCCATATGGATATCCATATTTCATAAATTATTACTAGACCTGCCATGTACCAGACAAGTAAGCTGATAATGATTTTAGAAACAAATATGATAGTAACCTAATATATTTTATGAGTTTGAATTAGAAAATTTTTCATAAATTAATTATAGAAAATGTTAAAGAAAAACAGCATGTGGGATTTTCTTAAAACCAAAACAACTTGTAGAGACAAGATGGCAAACTAGAGGGTAACTGCATCTCCTGTCACTCCAGAACTCAGGATTCAAGAAGGGGAGGTATTGACAGATTCAGACCAACTCAGAGATGCTGGGTGAGTCACTCCCACTGGGTGAAGCTCAGCCAGGGCAGCAGGGTGAGACAGTGGGCAGTTTCTTGGAGCAGGGCAGGGTAGTGAGAGGCTTTCACAAGCAGCCCGGCTCCATCCTGTGGCAGGCCCATTCCACAGCCAGCTTCTCAGAGCAGAACCACCCAGTGAGAGGCTTTCTGTGCACACCCAGACCCAAGTGGTGAGTCCCAGTCTGGTCCGCAGGCAGCTTCTTGGACCAGGGCAGGGTGGCAAGAGGCTTTCCTGAGCAGCCTGGCTCCATCCAGTGGCAGGCCCAGCCCACAGCCAGCTTATCTGAGCAAACCTGCTAGTGAGAGGCTTTCCAAGCACACCCAGCCCCAAGTTCTGCACCCATCAGTAGGTCCCTGTCCTCAGGCAGCTTTTGGAACAAGGCAGGGTGGCAAGAGTCTTCCCTGAGCAGCCAGGATCCATCCAGTGGCAGGCCTGTTCCACAACCAGCTTCTTGGAGCAGACTGTCCAGTGAGAGGCTTTCCATGCACACCCAGTCCCTAGAGGTGGGCTCCAGTCAAGTCTGCAGGCAGCTTCTTGGACCAGAGCAGGGGGGTCTGAGGATATTCTGAGCACCCCAGTTCCATCTGTTTGCAGGCCTGGTCAAAAGCAGGATTCTCAGAGGGGGTCCACTTAGTGAGAGGCTTTCTGAGAACACCCATCCCCCAATCCCACACCCAGCAGTGGCCCAGGGACAGCTTTCTTCAGAAGCACTGCATTATTAAGTTCCTCCATTATTTCAGGCTACTGAAGGTTAGGAGGTGATATACTGGAAATCTACAGGGACACTATAAGCCAATAGAGGAAATCTGCAATATCTCAGAGTCTCACTGATATCTGTCCAATATGAGAAAACAAGGGAAGAAAATGTCCCAAACAAACCCTGATGCTTTATCAATAAAACCCAATGACAGCATGGCAGAAGAAACGTCAGAAAGAAAGTTCAGAATGTACATAATTAAAACAATCAGAGACGCAAACAAGGAGATCAAAGATCAAAGGCAGGTATTGAAGGATGAAATGAAGGAGCAATTGCAGGCATTAAATGATCACACCAATCAACAGTTAAAAGAGCAAATACAGGAAGCAAAAGATCATTTTAATAAAGAGAAATACTGAAAAAAAACAAACAGAAATCCTTGAAATGAAGGAAACAATGAATCAGATTAAAAACTCCATAGAAAGCATAACCAATAGGATAGAACACCTGGAAGACAGAACCTCAGACATTGAAGACAAAATATTTAACCTTGAAAGCAAAGTTGACCAAACAGAGAAGATGGTAAGAAACCATGAACAGAATCTACAAGAATTATGGGATATCATAAAAAGGCCAAATTTGAAAATTATTGGGATTGAGGAAGGCACAGAGAAACACACCAAAGGAATGAACAATCTATTCCATGAAATACTATCAGAAAATTTCCCAAATCTGAAGAATAAAATGGAAAACCAACTACAAGAGGCTTATAGAACTCCAAATACTCAAAATTACAAGAGACCCACACCAAGGCACATTAATATGAAAATAACTATCATACAAAATAAAGACAGAATTTTAAAGACTGTGAGAGAAAATAATCAAATTACATTCAGGGGGAAACCAATATGCATATCAGCAGATTTTTCAATCCAGACCCTAAAAGCTAGAAGGACCTGGAACAACATATATGAAGCCCTGAAACAAAATTGTTGCAAACCAAGAATCTTATACCCAGCAAAACTTACCTTCATATTTGATGATGATATAAAATCTTTCCAGGATAAACAAAAACTGAAAGAATTCACAAAAAGAAAGCTGGCATTACAGAATATTCTCAGCAAAATATTCAATGAGGAAGAGATGAAAAACAATGATGCAAATCAGCAAAGGGAGGAGCTAGCCTAAAGGAATAGTCAAATAAAGAAGAAAAAAAGTCATGTCAAAAAACAAAAATGAACCAAATGACTGGAAATACAAATCATATCTCAATAATATCCCTGAATGTTAATGGCCTGAATTCATCAATCAAAAGACATAGACTGGCCAATTGGATTAAAAAGAAAAATCCAACAATATGCTGCCTGCAAGAGACTCATCTCATAGAAAGAGATACTCACAGACTAAAGGTGAAAAGATGGAAAAAACATACCATGCAAATGGACACAGCATAAAAGCTGGAGTATCTATCCTCATTTCAGATAATGTGGACTTCAAGCCAAAGTTAGACAGAAGGGATAAAGAAGGACATTTCATACAGCTTAATGGAAGCATAAATCAGCAACACATACCAATCATAAATATCCATGCCCCAGATAGTGGCTCATCCATGTACATCAAACAAATCCTTCTCAATTCCAGAAATCAAATAGACCACAACACAATAATACTAGGCGATTTTAACACCCCTCTCTCACCACTGATCAGATCTTTCAACCAAAAACTAAAAAAAAAGAAACCATAGATCTCAATAACACAATCAATATTTTAAAGTTAACAGACATATATAGAATATACCATCCAACAAAGAGCTACTATACCTTCTTCTCAGCAGCACGTGGATCCTTCTCTAAAATAGACCATATTTTATGCCATAAAACTAATGTGAGCAAATGCAAGAAGATAGAGATACTACCTTATATTCTATCAGATCATCATGGATTGAAATTAGAAATAAATGACAGAAAAAAGAAACACAAATTACTTTAACACCTGGAGAATAAATAATATGCTATTATATGATCAATGGATAACAGTAGACATCAGAAAGAAAAATAAAAAATTCTTAGAAGTAAACAAGAACAAAGACATATTATATCAAAATCTCTGGGACACTATGAAAGCATTACCCAGAAGAAGATTCATTTCATGGAGCGTAGTCATTAAAAGAAGAAAAAGTCAACAAATAAATGACTTAACACTACAGCTTAAGGCCCTAGAAAAGTACAGATCAAAACCAAATGTAGTAGAAGACAGGAAATAGTTAAAATCAGAGCTGAAATCAATGAAATTAAAGCAAAAGAAACAATAGAAAAAATTAACAAAATAAATAGTTGGTTCTTAAAAAAAATTGATAAACCCTTAGCCACACTAACAAAAAGGAGAGAGAAAACTCAAATTACTAAAATTAGGAATGAACAAGGAATATCACTACATACATGAGTAAAATAGAAAATATAATTAGAAGAGATTTTGAAAATCTATACTCCAACAAATCAGAAAATCTTGAATATATCATAGGTTTCTATAGACATATCAATCACCCAAACTGAATGAGAAGGACATACACAACTTAAATAGATCAATTTCAAGTATTGAAATAGAAGAAGTCATCAAATGCCTACCAACAAAGAAAAGCTTGGTACCAGATGGGTTCTCAGTCAAGTTTTACAAAGTGTTTAAAGAGCTCATTCCAATACTTCTCAAAGTATTCCATAAAAGAGAAGAGGAGGGAACCCTCCCAAACTCATTATATGAAGCCAATATCACCCTGATACCTAAACCAGACAGAGACACATTGAGGAAAAAATTTTCAGACCAATATCCTTAATGAAAATTGATGCAAAAATTCTCAACAAAATTTTAGCAAATCACACACAAAAATATATTTAAAAGAATGTGCACCACGATCAAGTGGGTTTTATCCAAGGGATACAAGTTTGGTTCAACATTCAGAAATCAATAAATGTAATTCATAATATCAACAGAATCACATGATTATTTTGATAGATGCAGAAAAAGCATTTGATAAAATACAGCATCCATTTATACTCAAAACACTAGAAAAAATAGGAATAGTGGGAACCTTCCTTAACATTTTAAAGGTCATCTATGTTAAGCCCATGGTCAATATCATTCTAAATGGTGAAAAACTGAAAGCATTCCCCCTAAAAACTGGAAGAAGGCAGGGATGCCCTCTTTCACCACTTCTATTCAACAATGTTCTTGAAACTCTAGCCAGAGCAATTAGAGAGATCAAAGAAATTAAAGGGATACAAATAGGAAAAGAAGAACTCAAACTATCCCTATTTACTGATGACATGATTATATATTTAGAGGAACCGTAAAATTTCAGCAGATAATTTTAGAACTCATAAGTGAATTCAGTAAAGTAGCAGGTTACAAGATCAATGCTCATAAATCCAATGAATTTTTATAAATAAGTGATGAATCTTCAGAGAGAGAAGTTAGGAAAACTACCCCATTCATAATAGCCTCAAAAATATAAAATATTTGGGAATCAATCTAACAAAAGAGGTGAAAGATCTCTACAATGAGAACTGCAGAACATTAAAGAAAGTAATTAAGAAAAACTTAGAAGATGGAAACATCTTCCCTGTTCTTGGATAAGCAGAACTAATATTGTCAAAATGGCCATACTTTCAAAAGTGCTATAAAGATTCAATGCAATTCCAATTAAAATCCCAATGATGTACCTATAGAAATAGAGCAAGCAATCATGATATTCATCTGGAAGAATAGGAAACCCAGAATAGCTAAATCAATCCTTAGCAGAAAGAGTGAAGCAGGGGGTATCGCAATACCAGAACTTCAACTATATTACAAAGCAATAGTAACAAAAACAGCATGGTATTTGTACCAAAGTAGACAGGTAGATCAATGGTACAGAATAGAGGACATGGACACAAATCCAAAGAAATACAGTTTTCTTATACTAGACAAAGGGGCCAAAAATATGCAATGGAGAAAAGATAGCCTCTTTAGAAAATGGTGCTGGGAAAACTGGAAATCCATATGCAGCAGAATGAAAATAAACCCCTATCTCTCACCCTGCACAAAACTCAACTAAAAATGGATCAAGGACCTCAGAATCAGACCAGAAACATTTAATCTTATAGACTAAAAAGTAGGTCCAAATCTTCAACATGTCAGTCCAGAATCAGACTTTCTTAACAGGACTCCCATAGCACAAGAAATAAAAGCAAGAATCAATAACTGGGATAGATTCAAACTGAAAGACTTTCTCTCAGCAAAGGAAACTATCAGGAATGTGAAGAGAGATCCTACAGAGTGGGGGAAAATCTTTGCCACCCATATTTGAGATAGAGCACTAATCATCAGAATCTATAAAGAACTCAAAAAACTCTACACCAAGAATACTTACAACCCAATCAACAAATGGGCTAAGGAAATTAACAGACACTTCACAGAAGAAGATCTACAAGCAATCAACAGATGTATGAAAAAATGTTCAACATCTCTAGTAATAAGTGGAATACAAATCAAAACTACCCTAATATTCCATCTCACCCCAATTAGAATGGTTATTATCAAGAATACAAGCAACAATAGATGTTGGCAAGTATGTGAAGAAAAAGGTACACTCATACATTGCTGGTGGGATTGCAAATTAGTGCAGCCACTCTGGAAAACAGTGTGGATTCCTCAGGGAGCTTGGAGTGGAACCACCAATTGACCCAGCTATCCCACTCCTCAGCTTATACCCAAAGGACTTAAAAACAGAATACTACAATGATGCAGCCACATCCATGTTCACTGCTGCTCAATTCACAATAGCCAGAGTGTGGAATCAAACTAGATGTGCTTCAATTGATGTATGAATAAAGAAACTGGTATATTTATACAATAGAGTATTACTCAGCCATAAAGAATAATAAAATTATGGCATTTGCAGGCAAATGGATGAAACTGGAGAATATGCTAAGTGAGATAAGCCAATCTCAAAAAACAAAGGATGAATGATCTCACTGATAAGTGGATGATGACACATAAAGGGTGGAGGGGGCAAGAATGGAGGAAGGAGGGACTGTATAGAGGAAAAAGAGAGTTGTGAGGGTTGTGGGGGGTAGGAAAAAATAACAGAGTGAATCAAACAACATTACCCTATGTAAATTTATGATTACACAAATGGTATGCCTTACTCCATGTACAGAGAATCCCATTTCTTTATAATAAAAATAAATTCATAAAAAACTGCTGTTTCTCAAAATAATGCCAACAATGCAGTGAGATAAGAAGACATACAGTGCCAGATATAGTATATTTCCTGCACAAACTTTATATTGATAATGTTTAATCTTCATACTAATCAATAAATAAAGACAATATTTCAGTAGAGGGAAGAAAAGGTTAAAATTTAAAGCAGCAAGTTTTTTCAAATGAATATCAAAATATGTAATAAACTTAAGAAAAAATCAATTCAATTACTTATAAAATAAGTAAATTTAAGGTTACAACAAGATAGAAAAAATTCATCTATTAGGATGATTAACATGAAAATATAAAACATACTAAATATTGTTTATGATATCAGTGCAGTATGCACCCTCAAGTGACACTGGTACAACCACTATGGAAAAATATGGGGTGTACTTTAAAACTATATCTCATGACCTAAACAATGCACTGCAAGTAACTATATTTCAAATATAAATATGTATATATCTTTTATGTGCTTAAAATGGGCATTCCTAATAGGATTATTTACTATAACCTAAAAACTATAAATTACCCCAAAATGCCCATAAATAGATTGAATAAATAAATGTATAAGGATGATGATGTACATTTTCCCGATGAAACATGTTTATGATCACACTTAATAATAATGTATGGCATGCTTAAAAATTGCTAAGGGATTACAATTCAAATATATCTGCACAAAATATGAGTATATGGGATGATGGATATATAAATTAGAGGAATTTAGCATTATGCATTATATGCACATATCAAAACATCATACTGTAGTTCAGAAATACAATGAATGGAAGTTGAAACAATGGTGGAAGGTGGCAAGTCTTGATCTCAAAATGCAGAAAGGAAGCAGTGAAGGGAAAACATAATTGGTAGGTGGATGACAAAATATGTGCTCTAAGATTCAACATTACAAATTTCAAAACTTGGAAGGACTGGAGATGGGTACCAGAGTAGAAATAAACTCAGAGTCCCCTAACCCCCAACCTGAACAAAGGTGGGGGAATAGGGGAGGGGCAATAAAGAGAGAAAGAGAAAAATAGAGGGAACAGAAAAATGCTTAAACTGCACCAGTTAAAACATTTGGAAATGCAAAAAAAAACCTTAAAATGTGACAGGATCAGCAGGGTTCTTAAAACACAGCAAACAGTTGAAACTTAAATCATAAAAAGAAAGCTAAGTGAGGGGTCTGCAGCCATCTTTGGAGTCCTTAGTCGACCACTCACCTCCTTTAAAACAACAGCATTTTTTCCCCTGCCCAGACATCAAGGAATTAAACCATAAGAAAATCCCCTTCAGTGGGACCACTTAATAATCCAGACAGAAATAATTTCTAGAAGGACAACTCAAAGTCTGCTAAAACTCCCTCTCCCTCATTCTGAACAGAAGGTAGTGTTGTTCACACCTGTGTCAGAAATGCACCTAACCCAGCACTCTTCTTAGTCTCTGCAAACCAGGCAGAGATAGAAAACTCTATGCAGTTTCCACTCAACTCAGAGAAAAAGAAACAAATCAGCTTACACCTCCAAGAGAGGAAAGTGGATTCATTAGGATAAAAGAATACTTAACCAGTAATGTGGGGAGGCACCATGAGAAGCCTAGCAAATGCCACTGAGATCATGGGGTCATACCAGAGGGAAACTGTCTGAATATATTGTGATATGCAGACCCAATTCCTGAATGGTGTCAGCTGTAAATAGAAGGCTTCTAGGATAAGTTCCCTGAACACCCTAGGAAACTTATGCTGAAGATACCTGTGAAGATAGTCAGAGGAAATTCAATTAAGGCTGAAAATTACTAGAGCATAGACAACAGGAAGTGTCTGCTTCCAGCCTCAACTGGAAACCAGCCAGCTGCATGATCTCAACAATATTCAGCCATCAAGAGACTCATTTCACAAGTATTGCACCCACACTGAAGGTGAAAGGATGGATAAAGACATAACATTTACATGGGTCCCCTAAGCAAGCAGGAGTAGCTATTTTTATATCAGATAAGTGGATTTAATTCAACATTATTCAGAAGAGACAAAGAAGGTCATTTCATACTGCATAAGGGAATTGTACATCAGAATGTGTAATAAAAATAAATATCTATGCCATGAACAATGGAGTATCTATGTTATAAAGCACACCCTTCTAAATAAGAAGAATCAAATAGACTATGTTACAATACTGTGGAGTGGCTTTAATCCACCTCTCTCACCACTGAATGGATCATGCAAACAAAATAAGTAAGCATTCTATAGAACTAAAAACTACAAGTAATAATAGGGACCAAAAAGTCATCTATAGAATATCTTATCGATGAAATTACTTTAACTTAGAAGCACATGAAATATTTTCTAACTGAGACAGTATTTTAGGTTAGAAATTAAATCTTAGAAAATAACAGAAAAATAGATTTAATACTTTGTGTTCTATCAGACCATAATGGGCTGAAAGTAGAAATCAATGATAATCTAAACAGAAATCATCATAACTACTGGATGTTAAATAATACACTTTTGAAGGATGAATATATAGCAGAAAAAATTAAGGGAAAATAAATTTGTTTTTAGGAATAAATGAGAGTGGTGATACAACATATCAAAATTTCTAGAACACTATGAAGGCAATTCTAAAAGCAAAGTTTATATCATTTAGTTCATACATTAAAAGAATAGAAAGATACCAAATAATCTAACATTACATCTCAAGGCCCTAGAAAAAGAACAAACCAACATCAAAATCATCACAAGTTGTGAAATGATCTAAAACAGCCAAAATCAATGAAACTGAGAATAAAAAATTAAGATCAATTAACCAAAGTGTTGATTTTTTAAATGGATAAATAAGGTTCATCAATCCTTAGGCAAACTACCAAAAGAAAGAGGGACAAACATCAAATTAATAAATTTGAGATAAAAAAGAAATATCCCAGAGATACTACTGAATTCCATAGGATCATCAGAAAATACTTTGAAAATTTATACTCCAAAAGGTTAGAAAATCTTGAAGATATTGATAAATTCCAAGGGACATATGGCCTGTACATATTGAACCATAAGGATATAGAAAACAGATCCATATCAAATAAAGAGATTCAAGTATCTATCAAAAGGCTGCCAAGAAAGAAAAGTCCAGGACTTGAAGATTTCTCAGTGAGTTTTCCCAGACATTTAAAGAAGAACTAATAGCAATCCTCCTCAAATTATTCAATGAAGTAGAAAATGAAGGAATAGTACCTAACACATTCTATGAAGCAGTATTACTCTGACTCTAAAACCAGGCAAAGAAAATGCAAGAATATTCAAAGAAGAAATGTTTGGGTTATAAGAGTCTTAAACCAATTAGTGATTTAATCACCTGATAGGATTAATTGAGTGGTAACTGAAGGCAGTTAGGGAGTGGCTGAAGGATGCGGGATATTGGGGCATGACATTGGGATATATGTTTTGTATCTGGTGAGTGAACTTTCTCTCTCTCTCTCTCTCTCTCTCTCTCTCTCTCTCTCTCTCTCCCTCCCTCCCTCTCTCTCTCTCCTAATAAACATGAGAGCAGCTTATCTCTTCCACACAATTCTTCCATGATGTTCTGCCTCACTTCAAGCTCCAAGGAATGGAGCCAGATTTCCATGGACTTATACCTCTGAAACCATGAACCCTCAAGTAAACTTTTCCTCCTCTACAATTATTATGGCTGGGTCTTTAAATCACAGTAATGAAAAAGCTGACTAAAACAGAAAGAAAACTACAGACCAATATCCTTGATGGACATAGATACAAAGTTTCTTAATAAAATATTGGCAAACAGCATAGAAAAGCAAACTAAAAGATCAAGTGCTTCACAATCAAGAGGGATTTATCCCAGGGATGCAATGTTGGTTCAACATATGGAAATTGGTAAATGTAATAAAACACATAAATGAATATAAGGGTAAGAATCATGTGGTTATTTCAAGAGATATAGAAAAATGTCCCGACCCATGGGACATCAATGCAGGACTGCAAACCTAAGAGAGAGGAATGAAGAGACAAGAGACACAGGGAGTGACAGCAAGACAGGAATTCTGATCAAGCTGCAAATATTTAGTTCTCATGGGTATTTATGCTGAGGGAATGAGGGGTATGATGAGACACAGGCTGGTTGGCTGTTTTTCTTTTGGGCTCCTGATAGGGTGCAAGCTCACACCAGCGGGAAGGTGAAATCCCAGAAGAGAAGCAGGGGCGGCGCCATAGGCGCCATATTGTCAGAACTATCAGCCAGGAGGGTGGAGGGGCACTGCTGCTTATTGTAAAGGTCAGAACATTCTCAGAATGAGAACTTCCTCTTGGTCCCTGACAGAAAAAGCACTTCAAAAGGTAGAACACATTTTTAATATACTAGAGGAACTAGGGATAGAAGAAAATTACCTGCACATTGTAAAGGTATATATGATAAACCTGAGGCAGGCATTCTACAAAAGGAGAGAAATTGAAAGCATTTTCTCTAAAAACAGAAAAAGCAAGCATGCCCACTTTTCCCAGTATTATTCAACATAGTCCCTGAAATTTCAGTCAGACCAATTAGGCAAAAGTAGAAAACTAAATATATATATAGAAAAAAAAAAAAAAACAGTTCCAATTATTTCTGTTTGCTGACTACATGATCCTATATTTAGAAGAACCAACAAAATCCAATAGAAAACTTTTAGAATACATAAATAAATTGAGGAAAATAGCAGGCTGCAATGTCGACACATATAAATCTGTGACATTCTTATCTATAATGATTAATCTGCTGAAAAAGAAATTGTGAAAATTATACCATTCACAATAACCTCAAAAATAAATAAAATACTTGGGCATCAATCTAGGAAAAGAGGTGAAGTACTTCTACAATGAAAATTAAAGAACACTGAAGAAAGAAATTGGAGAAGACCTTAGAAGAAATACAAAATAGGTCTGGGGATGTAGTTCAGTGTTCAATTGCCCAGTGCCTTCCAAATAAGGAAAACATGTCATATGAGTTACTGGTTGAAGTTGAGCTACTTATAAAATATCCAAGAAGAAAGAGTTATTAGACTAGTAAGATTCTAATGCAGGTGGCAAGAGAAAAATTACTTCTGGAAATATAAATTAGAGATAAATGAAGTAAAAGGGAAATTAAAAATATAGAAATGGTAAAAACTTTTGAAAAACCTGTAGAATGATTGAAGGTCATAAAATATTTGTATGTAAGAGGAAAATGAAGACAGATAAGTCAAAACATTTAAATCACTAAAAACTGAGATGGAGCTATGACAATAAAAGATCAGCTCTTCATAAGGCATGTGGCATTCATCACTGACGACTTCTATGAAGTGACATCCTTCATTATGCTCTTGGGACCAGTGACAATTCTACCTCTCCCAAACCTGTATTTAGTATTTATCCATTTTAAAAAATGTTAAATAATACATGATGATTGTACACATTTATGGATCACACATATAATATTTTGATTTGTGTATAAACAACAGGATACTTAGAAAATCTATTACCTGAAATGTGAATCAAGTCTTGTTTTGGGGACATTCAAATTTCTGTTTTCTACTTTGAAATACATAAATTATTGTTGACAACATTCACCCTCCTATGCTAGGAAGCATGAGTACCTAATCTCTCTCATATGCTGTGAGAGCATACAGGATAGATTATAATCTTAGTCTAGAGACTGAGAAATAGTATTCTCAATTGATCACAAATAGACCAAATTATGAATTGTTTGTAACAGGTAGGTAAGGAGAAGTGCAAATATTCTTTCAGGAAGATGAAAAGGAGTAGTAGACTCTCCTCAGAAAGACAGTATAAATTATAAGAGTCACTGGCAAACATTACTGGAAATCATGGAATGCATATTTGGCTGTGCACTAATGGAGATAGTGTTACAAAAAAGGCCAGGGCCAAACCACATATGTTTCTGTCATGTATCTTAAAGATATCAGTAGAAATATTTTAGCAAAAACAGTCATTAAAGTTTTGAAGTAGTGTGCTGATCTGGTGGGGGACATTTGTATTTCTACTTCATAATACTATTTTGCTATAGTCTGGAAGGCAAGTTCAATGACAAAGTTTGCACTTAGTGAAATGACTAAGAAAACAGCTCTTCAGGAGAAACTAGGTGGAATTGTCTACTTGGTGTAAGAAAAGATGTAGAAGAGGGAATGATTTCCAATTTATTAGGACTTGAAATAGGCAGAAAACACACATCATGTAGGCTATAATTTTTTTAAAGTGTTGAATAAAAATTCTAGAAACCAAGAGTTCTCTCAGAGAGAAATTTTTTAAAAGGATTCATTGAGTACAAAAAATGCTAGAGAAAAAGGATTGGTCCTGACACAACTACCTAAGCCATCAGAATTATGGAAAAGAAGCACTTGGGAAATTGTCTTCCAACTCTAAAAGACCAGACTATTCTATAATGGAAGTTTATGGAGAAGAACATATATTGCTCATATTGAACCTATGTTGGCTCCAGATTAGAACAGAAGGACAATGCAAAATTAGGGAATTTTGAGGATAGGACAAGTTTGGGAATGTAAGAAGAGCTGCTGCTCCTTGACTGGTAGGGAATGTAAAGCACCTTGATGTGCATGCTCCTGGGACTTTGGAGGTTTGAAATGTAAACTTAGAAGTTAGAAGCAGTTCTTTTTGCTCTGATTTCTCTGTTCTTTTGGAACTGTTAGTTGAATTGCTTTCTTAACATCTCCTCTATTCCATTCTCTGGCTTTTAACAAAATTAAGACATCTCATTTTTTATCAGTGGAAATTGTAACTTTGTGTTTCTAATGTAGAAACTAGATATTCAAAAGTATGAATCAATAAAATAGGGAAAACCTTTCACTTTCCAAATTTACCTAGGGGCAGAAGAAGTTTTAGTGTGAATTATGGATGCATTGAAGCTGAGATACCCTTAACAAGTGTAGACAAAGAAGTTCAGAAGAAAATGTGGCATTCAATAGATAATAAAATTCATTTCCTTAATTGAATACATAAATGATTGAATAAAGAAGGTATTTAATGAGTTTATTTGTTAACAAGAGAAGCAGAACATACTCACTGGTGAATATTAGAAAATGCACAGATAACTAAGTTACTTGTCATAGGTCATCTGGAAACATCAATGAAAGATTTAAAATAAAATAATTATATATCACCAATAAAAATGTGGAAAAGTAAAATAAATTGGAAAGGAAGTGTAAGATTTTGTGAAATTATATTGAGGCCAGATGCTATTTTCTTTAAAATTGCAACATTTTCTCTGAATGTCTGATACACTAGGTTCACTGGAATTTTATTCATATGCATGACTATGTGAATTCCATAATCTTATAAGTGAATATTTTTATATATGTGACTTCCAGTCTTGTCTTTAGAACATACCATTGAAATATGAGATAAGTGGGATTTTTAAGGAGAAAAATAATCATTTTTATTATATCATCATGAATAAATTTATAAGAAAAAATGTAATTAAAATATCATGACTTATATATTATATATAAAAAGTGCACTTATAGATTATATGCCTATAAGGATATTTCTTTTTTTATATCTACATTTATTTATTCTTATGTGGTGCTGAGGATTGAAACCAGGGCCTAACACATGCAAGGCAAGTGCTCTTCCACTGAGTCATAGCCCCAGACCCAAGAATAATTTCTTTAAATTAGCATTTGCTAATGTTATCCATTATTCAGAAGTATTTCTTACAAGTTCTATCTTATTTAATTCATCTTTTCCTATTCTATTTGCTATGAGAGATTAAATATAATATTTTAAGTATAATGATATCATATTGGAATATATATTTTTTCAATTCAAATAAAATCTTCTCTAATTTTATAATCAATTTTGTCCTTCCATAATTTAATTTACTGAAAATAGGGCATGCTCATAGTATATATCAGCAATTAATGATCTTTCAATAGAGGAAAATTTGTGTTTTGATTTTGAAAATTGTTTTCAAGGATAAGAGCATCTTATATACATAGACATTAAGGTATTTATTCTTAATTTCTTGGGCATGCAATTATTTTGAATATTTCCTTATGGTGCATTGTTGAATGTGGGTTATTCACATAACCACAAGATCTCTCTTCAGATGTACCAATAAGTGATTACATATTTAACTGCTGTAATGGCAAGAGCATATATATTTATCATCATTAAATTCTTCAGATACATTGATTCATTTATCAGTCTACATTAACCATCTTTGTCTTTTTGTATCATGAGTGATTTAAAGCTTTTTTCTGATTTATATATAGCAATTACCTTGCATTTTTGTTTTGTTTGGTTTCAAATTTCATAGAATCTTTTTCTCTATACTGTCACTTTCCAACTTTGTGCATCTTTAACTTGGCATGAGTCTCTTGTAGGGAATGTGAAGGTAAATCATAGTGCTCAATCATATTGTTTGAGTGGAGAATCCAATCATGTTTTTACATATATTTCAAAAGACAGATGTACCAGTTTTAAATTTTCCTAATAAAGCCTCCAATAAAAGAGGGGGATCTCTACAATTATTATCAATAGTGAAAATTTAAACTTCTTAATTTATTTGGAATTTAACTTATAGTTACATATTATTTATTGCAGACACTGAAAAAGTAAATTTTGTCATAGTTTTTTATCCTATTACCTAATAATCAAGTCTCAAGTTTTTCACTGAATAGTTATTCAGCACTACTTGTCAGACATCAGAGTAACAATGATCATCACCATTACCATCATCATTATCATTACCTTATATTTTTAAACCAGTATGTATTTTTTGTGGGTCTGACTCATGCACAACTCTAGAGAATGAGAATAAATATACTAGTACTTTGTGTATAACAAAAAACATGGTTCAAATAATTTTTTCCAAAATCATAAACCAGTTAATTTTCTGGAAATTTTGGACTAATTATTATAATTTTGTATTGGCATATTATTTTCTTTCTAATTTTCATTTCTCTAGTGTCCAACAATATTGAATGTCTTTTTAAGCCTTTATTTGCATTTTATTATTTCTTTGAATTTTCTATTCCAATATTTTGTCAATTTAAAAAAGTGTACAGTAAATGGGTAATTCCTTATTGAGCTTTGAAGGTTCTACATCTGTCATGCGTAAATGTAATTTTTGTACATATTTTGTAATTGTGTGTGGTTTGTGTTTGCATTTCCTTTAGAATGTCATTAAATGTCAAAAATTTTTATTTTTAGATAGTCTCTTTTTATAATCTATCTTTCATTCTACATAAAAATGTTTCCCTACTCATCATTTTTTGCAGTGTTTCTCTATTTCAGGTTAAAGTTTCTGTGATGTCTAGTCAGCTATTAATGACACACACTACACACACTATATTTTTGTCTCTTGAGGTTTATTTTTATATTTGATTTTTAACATAAGAAGGCCATTACATCCTCTACTATCTTGAACATATAGAATGTGTATTTTAATAATTGTTTAGTGTCTTTATTAGTTCTCTTAGATATTTCTGGGTAACTTTTTGTGGAATTATTTTACTGTTCTTTATACATATTTTCCTGATATTTTGACATTCCTGATAATTTCCGTTGGATACTAGAACTGTGAATTTTATGTTTTATATTGATACAAATTCTGCTGTTGCAATTATTTTGTTATTTTTATTATTTTATGGTTATTCTTTGCAGAACTTGGGATTGATTTCACACTACCATGGAGCTACATCTTCAGTCCTTTATTTATTTTGAAATGGGATCTCACCACATTGCCCAGGATGGACTGGAACTTGGGATCCTCCTGCCTCCACCATTCACATAACAGAGACTGCACATGCGTACCACTGTGCAAAGATAGAAAACAAATCTAATTTTACATTGGACAGTTTTTTTTTTGTTTTGTTTTGTTTTAATTTAAACTGGGGATTGCACTAGGGCTGCTGATTGGACGATTTCAAAAGAAGCCTATTCTCTCACTGACTCACTGTACTCTGGGAAAATGTGGAGGTGTCCACCAGAGGCCGTGTGGAGAAGGCAACATACACGCAGCAAGCCCCCACTGCCCCCGCGGTCCCATCAGCTCCACGCATCCAGAATACAGTAAATGAGAAGGAGGAGCCCGTGCCTGGACAGCAGCCTCAGTCAGGCATCGCACCCTGCCTTGGATGCATCCCCACATTTGCTGCTGAGTGGGCAGTGCTGTCCCCTGTGCATGCTGCCCCCGGCCAGAGGGTACATGGGAAGGGGGTGTGGGTGGGGACGAGGGGCTCAGTCCTGGTGGGAAGTGGAGGGCAGAGGTGCAGCACTGGAGCTCCTGTGCCAGTCACCAGTTAGGTCGGGCATGGACCCCGGGTTGCCCAGGTATTTGCATGGGTTGGGTAGGGTGTCCGTGGATGTCTGTCTCAGTCTTTCTGGGGTTCGGCTCTGGCCGCCGCCTCCTGTGCTGGTTGCAGCTTTGGTATCTAGGGGAGGCCAGTCTTTCTGTGAGGCAGAGGGGAAGTGGTGGAAGGCCCCCTGAGACACTGAGTTCTTCTCAGTGGGAGTGAGCCTGGGGGCGCGATCACCCTGTTCTGTCACCTCCTTCAATGAAGGAAGGGGCACGGGTCCGCACGATGTGGGTAAGAAGGCAGTGGTCAGGGAGCTTCCAGCTTCTTGGAGAGGCCTGGGCCCTGCTCAGAGGATAGGAGGAGCAGAAGAAGTAGGAGGAGTCCTAGTGTGGGAAGCAGGTGAAGACCAAGACCAGGGCAGCCTCCTGCTGGTGGGTCACACCCCGAGTGTAAGTCAGGAGCAGAGGTGAAGGGAATGTGGGACAATGGAAGAACCAGGGGAAGGAGTGCAAAGCATTGTGTGATCACAGTCATTGCTTTGGGTGTCTTTAGGCCCTATTCCTTTGCTCCCCCAATCCACTGGATAACTCCAGGTTCTCTCTCTCCAATCACCCCCACAACACCACATAGACTTTCCTGTGGCTTCCCTCTCTCCTCCCCTACTTTTCACACACTCCTTTTTTGGGTAAGCAGTATTTTGCCTTCAGCTTGGGAAACCTTTGCTAACAAAAGGATGCCTGAATTTGTTCTGACCATGAACTGTTTTAAATTTCTCTCTTCCTCTTGTTCTTTCATTTCTGGGGCCTAGAATGTCTCATGGCCACTAACAATTAGCTTTACTTCTGCAAAAATGGCAAAAACATTTAGTTGAAACACATGGTGCCTCTCTTATGGGAATATGTCCACCAAAGACACATCAATGGTTGTTTCCATCGCCTTAACCTGTGTCTTAATTTTCTAGACACAGAAGTAGCAGATTTTGTTTTGAGTCTTGGTCATTTCTAGTCTCAGCAAAGTATAGTCATCTGGACCTTCTGTCATTTATCAGGATTGACAAATTTAATAAGTTTGATTTAATGATGGATAATTCTCTCTTCAATATTTACATTACTTTTTTGAGGGATTTCTTTAGAAAAGCATTATGCAAGATGATCAGAGAAACAAATTTGAGTTACCATGATTTAGGTTGACTTTGTTAACACATTGGACAGAAGAAAATGAATGGGATTTTATGACTTATGATGCCTTGAGTTGATCTAAAATATTTCTCAAAGTTAGAAATAAGGATGAAGACTAAATTTTCAGCAAAAAAGAATTGCTAGTGGTAATATTCTTTGTTTTTGTTCTTTTGAGTCTGAGGAGTTGACTTTGTTAGGGTCCTGTTCAGACTACTCCCGGGAGAGTCAAAGTGAACACACAGTAATGCAAATCACACAACAAGTTTTTATTAAAGCAAGCTCGAGTCTGGACAGCAACCAGTCCCTCAGACCCATACAATGGCTGTGGGGGGCGGGGGAAGCAGCCCTGAGTGACGAGAAAGCGCTCTATTTAAGAGATTTTTCAGCATTCATACACAAGGACCTGTACATTATGGGTTAAAATTCAGATAGCTAAATATTTGTCCTCCTTTGGTTTGGTCCCTCCACTTTATTTGAATCTTATTGGGTCCTGCCAAAACTGAGTGGTCCTGGAGGGAGCAGGGAGGAGGGAAGGAGAGAATTATGAGAGAGAGGGGTCAGGGCTAGGTTCCCCTGTCCTTGATAGATGGGGTCTCTGGACAACTGCACATTCCTCAGATAGATATCTCTGAACAGCCTTGATAAACCTGGGGCCCAGCACATCCCATTTGACCTGTATTGGCCCTCGAAGGCACCACTGCAGTTGTTGGATCCTCCGTGCTTGCGTGCCCTTTTCCTGGGGGCCCAGTTCACAAAATAACTTGTTTATACAAGAGGGCTGCATGGATGGCACCCCTTTCTCAACAACTTAACATTGGGTTGTTATTTTGTTAATGAAGTCATTTCAGTCTTTGTGATTCTAGCATCTGCATACTTTCATCAACAATGGGTTGGAACAAAAGAAGAAAAGTGACTATACCTAAGATACATTGTGTTTTTATTTTTTAATGTTATGAGAGACAATTTGGGAATGTAAAGATATTATACTTTTATCTGGCAAACCATCTTATAGGCCAGAAGCACTAAGGGTTTAAATGGTGTGCTTCAAAAAAATTAGTCTTTGAATTTAAAATTATTTGACTTTAAATTTATTAGGCAAATATAATTCTCTACTTATTTTATAATGAAAATAACATTATTGCTATATGAATGGAAAGATTATCAAAGAAATACCTGTTTAATGTAGGGACATTGATATTGGCATCACTCTTTCAGATCTTGCTGCCACAGAAGTATTGACAACATAAAAATGAATAGATTTCAGTTCAAGGACCTGTCTCTGAATTATGGGGCTTCTATCCCATCCTGAGTCTTTTTTGAAATTAACTGATCATATTCATAATCACTAAAGATATATACATATATATATGTATATATATATATATATACTTATATATATATATATATTATATATATATTTACAACACACGGAAAGTCCATACTAAGAGTCCACTAATATTTTTTCTTTCTTTTCTTACTTCATGTTTATTAGTGCTTATCACGTTCCCTCTGCCCGCAGAGAGAGACACGACAAACGTCTGAAGCTTTGGAAGTTTATTATGCACAGTCCCTCTCCTACACTTCTCTTATTCCTAGCTTCCGCGCACTCCCAGCTTCTCTTCTCTCAGCTTCTCCCAGCTTCCGTGCACTCCCAGCTTCTCTTCTCTCAGCTTCTTCCAGCTTCCGCGCACTCCCAGCTTCCAGCTCAGCTTCAGCCCCCGCCTCTGCACACTCCCAGCTTCTTCCGCCCTCAGCTTCTTCCGCTTCTGCCTGTCTTACTCTCCCACCCACCAGGCTTATATACACTTCAACCAATCAGGGGAGAGTACACGAGGTAAACCGCGGACAGCTGCAAGCATAGGATAGGTACACGAGGGGGGCATGCTCTAATCACATCGTTAACTAGCCAATCATTGGAGTTCGCTGGTTGTTTACTGTATAGCTGGCCGCTTTTGGCTCAGCATCAGGTGCCATCTTGACCATGCCCAAGGCTGGGGGTCCTAGAAACCCCAACAGATCCCCCTTCTTTACTATTAAACTAAGGCTCAGGACCGTGTCTGTCTTAGGTTGAGTGGTCAGCATATGTCCTTACCCGTCATCAGAGCCTGCAGAGCATGCTGCAGCTCCTGTCTTAGGTTGGTACACAGCCACCTCCTTCATTACCCGTCTTTGACTACCGGTCCAGCATCAAGAGCCATACTAATGGGGGGCTGTCGGCCTTTAGGGCAGTCATGGCCTGATGAAATATAATTTGATCTCTCTATTGGCTAGCTTGTAGATGCATGCCAAAACAAATGAAGAGAAGGAGACCAAGGCAGAGGAGTACCACCATAGCTCCTAAGCCTGCCCGCTGTTTGACAAATCTATAAACAGGAGAAAAACCATATAGCCATATTAAATACAGAAACAATATACATCCCAATGGAGTTACAATACGGGCAACACAAAACAGCTTTCAGGGAATAAATGCATCCCAGTCCCAAAAGTTCTTGCAAGGTATCCACTTGTTCTTATAATGAGTCCACTCTCTGATAGAGTCTCTATGGTCTGTAAGGCTGCAGCTGCACTTTCGGCCGAATGATCGTTGTTATGGTTGTGTCAATGCTGCTACTGCAAGGACTGTGGTGGCAATGATCACGGCTGTTGCAATGTCAAAGCCTCTTCTGTTTCTTGATAATAGCACTGGCAATTCTATATCTGCAACAGAAACTAGGACTGGTAGGAAGATAGAAATGTGCAAATTGCACGGGTGGCAAAAGAACCATTCCAGTATTGTGAGAGATAGCACACGGTTAGTGAACAGTTAAGAGGTGTTATTAGAAATGTTAGTTGGTAGAAACATAAAAGGGAGGAAATACACAAGCTGACGTGGGAGGAAAAGCAATATCACAGCTAGGGTCAGCAGAATGAGCTGCTCTACTCTGGGTCTGATTTGTAGTATGATTCCAACGGCAAAGTGCAGAAATTCCTCCTGTTAAAGCAAAGAAAGACTAGAGATATCTTTGTCACCAAAAACAGCACGACCTGAAAAATCATCAGTAGAATTGACAGGCTTGTAGAGGAATTGGTGAAAAACAAGAAAAGGAAGGATAAAAAATGTGTTAGTTAGAAGTGAAAAATATGGCCAGGCTAACAATGGCCCATAGGTTCCGGGTTTGCCTTTCCATCTGAGTTTTTGTTATTGGAGGAAGGCTCAGACTCGCCACTGCGAGGAGGAGCAGCATCACTTGCATGCTGTAAAACTCTGATTAGCCTTTCTGGAATCCAGACTGGAGTCTGTTGATCCTGTGGGAAAATACAAACAGACCCTCGGACCCAACGAAGGACTGGATCCGGTCCTTTCCAACAACCTGTCAGGATATCTTTCCATTTTGCCCATACTTGAGGAGTATTATGGGGATTATAATGTCGATCAGCTGCAGAATGGCCATCCCTATCCAGAGTTAAGAAATTTAGAATGAAAAGAACTAAATTAAGTTTATCTTTAGGAGACTTGTAGGAGGCTCCTATTCCCCCTTTTTGTTTATTTAGACAATTTTTTAAAGTAAGATGTGCTCTTTCCACAATGCCCTGTCCCTGAGGATTATAGGGGATGCCAGTGACTGATTGGATGTTAAATGTTTGTAAAAGCAACCGGAAGCTTTTGGAAGTATAAGCAGGACCATTATCTGTTTTAATAACTTTAGGTATGCTCCAGCCAGCAAATGCTTGTAGGCAGTGTTGAATGACATCTTTTACCTTTTCTCCAGAATGAGCGGAAGCCATAATGACCCCTGAAGCAGTGTCTACTGACACATGTACATACTTAGCAGTACCAAATTCAGAAATATCGGTTACATCCATCTGCCAAATATGACCAGGCAGCAGTCCCCTGGGGTTAACTCCAAAGGATTGTACTGGGATTAAAGGAGCACAATGTTGACAATTTTTTACTATTTGTCGAGCCATACATTTAGATATAGGAAATTTTCTGCTCAAAGTAGTGGAATTTACATGAAATTTTTCATGAAAGAGTTTTGCTTGTTCCTCTATGGAAAAGACAAAAATTGATTTGGTGGCCATATCTACCAAGTCATTAGCATTGGCCAAAGGTCCTGGTAAATTAGAATGAGCTCTAATATGTCCTACATAGAATAGATGTTTACGCTGTAGGATAAGGTTTTGTAGCATAGTAAAATAAGAAGCTACCGTGGACATGGAAGAAATATGGGGTACCGTTTCAAGAACCTGTAAAGCGTTAACGATATATAAGCTATCAGATAGAAGATTGAATGGCTGATTATCTGCTAATTTAAAAGCTAATATTACAGCTGCAAGTTCAGTAACCTGTGCGGAGTTGGGTGGAACTATTATGGTGTGAAGTTGTTTACTGATAAGTACTGCACCTACTCCATTTTTGGAGCCATCAGTAAAAATGGTTACACAGTCTTTAAGAGGCCGGACACTAGTCACTTTTGGAAAAACTATGGGAGTATTTTTACAGAATTGAATCCAGGGATGTTGGGGATAATGGTTATCGAACTGAGCTGAAGTGGAACAATATAATACTGACCAATCATCATCATTATTAATTAGCCATTTAATTTGCTGAGTGGAATAAGGAGTTATAATAATAGATGGATGGATTCCAAAAACAGTAATGCATGATTCTATTCCCTTGAATATTACCTGAGCAATAGCTTGGGGATATGATTGCAATGTTTTAGCCGGAGAGCTAGGGAGATTTATACTTTGCAGAGGTCCTCCTTGCCAAACTATGCCAAAAGGGGTATGCTTCTCTGAGATTATGATTAAACTTAATGGTTGAGTAGGATCACAACGATCAACGTAACACTGCTGAAGTCTATTTTCTACTAGCTGTAAGGATATCCGTGCTTCGGGAGTAAGTTTCCTAGGGGAATTCAAGTCAGGATTACCTTTTAATATATCGAATAAAGGTTTTAATTCCCCTGTGGATAATTTTAAATAGGATCTGATCCAGTTAATGTCACCTAAGAGTTTCTGAAAATCATTCAAGGTATTCAATTGATCTGTCCTGATGGTCAACCTTGTTGGTCTGACTGTAGTAGCAGTGAGCCTTGTACCCAGATATTCTTGGATCTCCTCTAATTGCAATTTTTCAGGGGCTATCGTTAGTCCTCTCTTTTCTAATGCTTGAGTTATAAATTGTAATGCTTCTAACAAAACTTCTTTTTCTGGATGGCAAATAAGTATGTCATCCATATAATGATAAATCAACAATCTCTTAAACTTTTGTCTAGTAGTTAACGCTTTATCTACGTATATTTGACATATAGTAGGACTGTTAGCCATACCTTGAGGCAACACGGTCCATTCGAATCTCTGGTCAGGTTGAGTATGATTAAGAGAGGGCAAAGTAAAAGCAAATCTCCAACAATCATTTTTGTGTAAGGGTATAGAGAAAAAGCAATCTTTTAAATCCAGAATAATAGTAGGCCAATTTTTTGGTAGTGCAGTAACAAGAGGGAGTCCACATTGGATGGGTCCCATAGGGTACATTTGTTCGTTTATGGCTCTTAAATCATGTAATAACCTCCATTTTCCTGATTTTTTCTTTGTTAAGAATATTGGAGTATTCCAAGGAGAAGTAGAATGTTGTAAGTGACCTACTTGTACCTGCTCTTGTACTAACTTATGAGCTGCCTCTAGCTTCTCTTTTGTTAGGGGCCACTGTGGAATCCAGCGAGGCTTATCATCTTTCCATATTATAGGGATTGATGGTTTATCAGTGGCCCCTAGGAAAAACCCAATCCATGAGAATCATTTTTTGGTGGAAGTAAAGGCAGTGGTTGGGTAGATCCTTGACTATGTCTTCCTAATCCTTTTTTATCATCATAGTTCATATTTTGTAACATATTTCTTACAGGAGTCCCTTGGTAAGTCTGATCAGTGGTGAGTTTCATATTCATTTGCTGCAGGACGTCTCGTCCCCATAGGCTAATAGGAACATTACAGACATATGGCTGAAATATTCATGTGTGTCCCTCTGTATCTTTCCACGATAATGAGGAAGCACTTTGATTGGGGCTTTCTGCTACTCCTAAGCCTCTCAAGCTCTGAGCTGCTGTGATCAATGGCCAGTGCTTTGGCCAGACCATTGCGCTAATAATACTTTTGTCTGCTCCCATATCTAATAAACCTGTAAATTCCATATTTCCTATTTTTAATTTTAGGAGGGGCCTCTGTCCCATATCCATAGTAAGGTTTATTAAAGTGGTTCCTGTTGATCCAAAACCTCCTTGTCTTTTATTTGTATTTTTACTGGGCCACAAAGAATGTCGACTGGGCAATATAAGCATTTGTGCAATGCGATCCCCTGGAGAGATGACCGTAATTCCTTTTGGTGAAGAGACCAAGGCTTTTATTTGTCCAGTGAAATCAGGATCAATAACCCCTGGGTGTACTATAAGTCCTTTTAGTGTTGAGGAACCTCTACCTAGTAATAGTCCTACACTGTTCTGTGGGATTTTTTCATGCCAATCAGTATCAATCATCTGCACCCCCATATCTGGGGTTAGTATAAGTCTGGAGGTGGCACAGATGTCCAATCCGGCACTTCCGGAGGTGGCTCTGCGCTCCCCTTCTCTGTGGGAGGATACCACCGTCGGGGAACTTGTTGAATTACCCCGTATATTTGTTGCGGGCCCCGGGGAGGGCCCTGTCTCCCATTTTTTTGAAGTTTAGGATTCAACCCTAGGAAATTATCCTCCCTATCTCTAATAGGCTGACAGGCACTATTCCAATGACTTCCTCTTCTGCATCTTGGACATAGCCCAGGTCCGGTTCCCAGGTTATTCTTTGTATAGATGTTCCCACCCTGGGCAAAGGGTGGCCTTTTGCTTGGACAAGTGGCTTTTAGATGTCCCTTCTGTCTGCACACAAAACATGATCCTAAAGACTCTTTATTAGTTCTTGAAGGGAACCTCCCCTGGGCTTGTGCAAGTGCGGCAGACAACAAGGTGGTTTGTCTGTCTATGGCTGCTACAAAGGCACTGCTCTGCGCCGAAGTATCATTTACATCTCTACACACTTTTAAGTAGGCGGACAAGTCTTTGTTTCTCCATGGTCTTATGGCCTCCCTACACCACTTGTTAGCTTGTTCATAAGCCAATTGTTTTACTAGGGGCATGGCTTGCTCTGCATCTCCGAAGATGCGTGATGCTGTCTGAATTAGCCTATCGACAAAATCCGCATAGGGCTCACTATTCCCTTGAGTTACCTTTGACAACTGGCCCTGCAAATCTCCTGCTCCTTGTAATGTTTTCCAGGCCTTGGTTGCAGCCACGGCAATTTGCGCATAGACTGCTGGGTGATAATTAAGCTGTGCCTGAAGGGTTTCATAAGGTCCTACACCCATAAGCATGTCCCTATCGACTTGGGGATTCCCCACTGCTGCATTTCGGCGGGCAGTATCCGTAGATATTTCTTGCCATGATGTTTTCCACATAAGGTACTGTCCCCCAGACAGAGCAGCCCTAGCAAGATTAGTCCAGTCCTGGGGCACTAAGTTTAATGATGTCAAGGTATCTACTAAGGCTATAGTAAAAGCTGACTGAGGACCATATGTGCTAACTGCTTTACTGAAAGGAAAACTATCAAGTGTGCATTAGAATTTTTATAGCGGCTTTTCACGTACTATCTACACCCTAATTGGACCGCTTCAAACGTGTTTCTACTTTCACTTTAATTAGACCGCGTTCCATGCGTCAGGACTGCTGATGACATATCCCGATACCTTTTAACCCACGTTCTACGCGTCAGGATCCCGATACCTTTTAACCCGCGTTCTACGCGTCAGGACCGCTGATGGTGTATCCCGATACCTTTTAACCCGCGTTCTACGCGTCAGGATCCCGATACCTTTTAACCCACGTTCTACGCGTCAGGACCGCTGATGGCGTATCCCGATACCTTTTAACCCGCGTTCTACGCGTCAGGATCCCGATACCTTTCAACCGGACCGCACTCCGCGTGTCCCCAGAACCGCCAATGGCGCATCCTGACACCCTTTAACTTTTTTATAACCGGTTTAACTTGTATACAAAAAAAAAACTTTTCAAATATCTTACCTTTTTTTCTTTTATAAGGCCTTCATCTTCCCGGGTTTCAGCACCAGTTATCGCGTTCCCTCTGCCCGCAGAGAGAGACACGACAAACGTCTGAAGCTTTGGAAGTTTATTATGCACAGTCCCTCTCCTACACTTCTCTTATTCCTAGCTTCCGCGCACTCCCAGCTTCCCTTCTCTCAGCTTCTCCCAGCTTCCGTGCACTCCCAGCTTCTCTTCTCTCAGCTTCTTCCAGCTTCCGCGCACTCCCAGCTTCCAGCTCAGCTTCAGCCCCCGCCTCTGCACACTCCCAGCTTCTTCCGCCCTCAGCTTCTTCCGCTTCTGCCTGCCTTACTCTCCCACCCACCAGGCTTATATACACTTCAACCAATCAGGGGAGAGTACACGAGGTAAACCGCGGACAGCTGCAAGCATAGGATAGGTACACGAGGGGGGCATGCTCTAATCACATCGTTAACTAGCCAATCATTGGAGTTCGCTGGTTGTTTACTGTATAGCTGGCCACTTTTGGCTCAGCATCAGGCGCCATCTTGACCATGCCCAAGGCTGGGGGTCCTAGAAACCCCGACAAGTGCTTGCTTAGATTATCAAAATTTACATTACTGTAAGGAAATACACCAAAAAGAGAAGGAAGACTTCTGGATGGTGGAATTTATAGGCCACTATATTTTTTCTCTGTAATTTTACAAATTTTCATGTTACTTTTATAATTAGAAAAAATAAATGTAAAATAAAAGTCTCATTACTATCTTCATTTGCTTATGACTAAAATAAACTTATAAAGTGCATAATTCACTCTACTCCTTGGCTCAGGCCCAACAAAGTAACTTTCAGTTTTCAATATTTAAAATAGTGTAGACTGTCATATGTTCTGTTTATGAGAAGAACAAAAGAAATATACACAGTAAGGAAAGATGAAATTAGAATAATTGATTCAATGTGTGTGATAACCCTGTACACCTAAGCCCTTCTAAGTCATTAATTTATAAAATATAGAAAGTATTAGTTCTTTCTACTCTGTAACAGAGGATAGCTGTGTTGATTTAGCAGATTTTTATATATGTGTGTAGATATGCTTAATTTTCAGATACTGGTTCAGTCCTACAATTTTGGTGGCAAGATCAGGTGTATAAAATCATTTGCTTTGCTGTGTCAGGACTCTTTTACCTTATTTTTAGTAATAATATTTTCCTTCATTCCCTCCATTGATGAAGTAGAACTAACTCAAAAACATTGTAATATTTTACTGTGAATGTAGAATTATAATGGCAACAGAGGAAATGATTCAAAAGTGAACAAAATGATGTTCCTTAATATTAGAAAATTATCTTTGAACTCTATTTTTGCACATTTTGTTAGAGTGTAATAAAGCCTAATATTTTTAATGCTATATTTTAAACACACATTGGTATTTTCTAATCTTTATATAATTATGGTATCATGTCCTGGCATTTTCTACATAGCTTTTATTCTTCCAGAGTGATAATTATTAATTTGTTGATTCATTATGGAAAAAGTTATTACATATTAAAATCAACTCATAAAATTGTTCTCTAGTATTTATTTTAAAAATGTATATTAAAAATTCTCACTTTTTTCTACGTGGAAAGGAGGAATAATTTTTGGTTCTTTCGAATTTTGGGTAAGCAATTTTAACTGGACCTTTTAAATAGAGAATAGTTATTTAGAATATTTGTTATAAAACAATGGTGGCATTTTGCATTTTAAATGCTGAAAACAAGAAACAAATTTATGGCATTTAAAATGTGCTTTATATAGCATTTGTTAAGTAAAACCTGCCTATACCAGAAATCTTTGTACAGTTCATTAGCATTCAACCTGTAATGTTGCCTTTTTTTGTACTCATGGAAAGAAAGAGGAATTGGACTAACTTTTAATATTTTTTATTGTCATTAGTGGGGTTTTCTCATTATTTTACTCACAGTATAGTCAGTGTTTACTTTTGATGTCTGAAATGTTGACCTGGAAAGAATATTTGTCAAGGGCCAGAAAAATCTAATGAATATAACTTTCTGTTCCTATCCTATTTTCTTTCCCTGTTGGCCAAATTGCAAAATCAACAGATATATACCAGTAAATCTAATAATCCTGTTTTTGTGTTCTTCAGTAGTTTATGTAGATTTGTAAAACCATGTCATATTGGGATGACAAAAAAATTATCTTGCTTTTCAAAGTCTCTTTTTAAAAAGGTATTTTTAAATATAATCCAGCCTAGTCTTCTCAAGCTGCCATAACAGTATACCATAAAGTGGATAACTTAAGAAATAAACAGGTGTTTTCTCAGAGATCTGGAGTCCAGAAGTTTGATATGAGGATGCCATCTTAGAGTTCTGGTGACAGCCTACTTCCTGCTTTGTAGAGAGCTATCTTCCTGAAATGTGGTCTCCTGAACTTTCCTCTTGTGCCTGTGTATGCAGGGGAGCTATGAGAGACAGGGAAAGCTGTTTCCCTCTTAAAGTGTCACAAATTTTGATATGATTTCCTGTCTGCAATACCTAATCTAAACCTAATTACCTTCCAGAGACTCACATCCATAATTATCACCCTGGGAGATTAGAACCTCAACATAAAATTTGGGGGTCACTTAAACATTCAGTGCATAGCATAAACTATGTGAAAGAAATTAACATTAATGACATCCTCTGCTAGGTACTATATTGCTTTCTTAAATCTTCACAAAAAGTCCATCATATAGGTATTATAACTGTTTTCACATGAGGGAATACAGACCTTAGGTTAAATAATTGTCTCCAGGGTCCTACCACTGTAGTGATACTGAAACCCCAATTTAGCATTCAGACCACTATGTTCAGTGCCTCCACTGGAATGGAATGCTGAAAAATTAGTTCAATGCTAATGTTTGCTTGTAGAGAAAAATGGAGTCACGTTTAAGAGTGCTTTCAAAAAGTGGAATCAGGGCAAGGATTAAACAACTTGCATGAGAAACTTAGTGGTCTGGCAGTGCCCCTCTTAAGGACAGATAAGCTCTCTGCCTGAGAACATTAAAAAAAAACTTAAAGACATCTGGTGTCTGTTCTCAAAGCCTGGCTCCTGGCCAGATCCAGGTCTGGAGACCAAACATACTGATGGCACTGAGCCCAGTTGCTCCAGACAATAACTTTATATGTTTACTCCAGTGTATTTAAGAGAGATGAGAAAAACTCAAAGGTGACAAGACTACTTTCTTTGGTTATGTATGCTGCAAAATGCCCATGATGTCTCTCCAGTGCTAAGTTGGTATGCTACCGGGGATGATTTTCCTTTTGTATATACTTTATATGTCTTAATAAATACTATCTTTTCCTGTATGGCTTGTGGTGGTACATTCAGTAGATTGGCCCATATAAATTATAAGTCTGTGCACAGCAACAGGAAATATGTTCCCAGACATTGCTCTTTATTAACAGTGGTAAATTGGAAAGTCCAATCAAAATTAGATTTAAACTTAAGCAGTTTTACTACTTAAAAAATGACGTCATATAAAATGTATAATGTGCAACATGGTTATTACTCAATGACTTCAAATAAGGAGCTAAAAAGATATTTAAAATATTTGTATATTTACTGAAAGTCATGAATTTATCATTTTATGCATAAAATGAAATGAATATGAATGTTGGAAAACAAAATATACAGTGTTGTGATATTTCCTTGCCATTGTGATGGAATTATTTTAAATTTGGTTTCTTTTATATTTTTCTTATTTTTTAATTTTTTTAGATGTTGAAGGAACTGTTTTATTCACTTATTTATATGCGGTATTGAGAATGGAATCCAGTGCCTCACATATCCTAGGCAAGTGCTCTATCTCTGAGTCACCCCCAGTCCCATATTTTTCTTAGGCCCTTACTTATTTGTTTTGTTCTTACATGTGTTAAAGTTAGCATTCAGTATTTGAGTATGTGCCACCAAAGAAAAGGCAATCCACATGCATAGACTATAAGTTGCTGCACTAGTCAGTGAAAATTTTTCCTTAAGGCAGATAAATTTTATATACACACTTGAGCACCCATTGGTTTTAGTATTTGATATTGATTATTCTAAGTAAGGTATGTATTTTGAAATCATGTTTGATTTCATGTGTGATCATATACCAATAAATTGAAATGAGACCAGATTATTCATTTTTATCATCATTTTTTATATTAAAAGGTGATCCTTATGACATAAATATAGCAAATTAATATTGTTAATATATATCTTTTCTCTTGCTCATATTTAAAAAACAGAAAAAGTTATTTCCTGGAGATAGTTCATTAAAGTGAAAAAGAGTGTCAAGAAGCTTGCTTTCTTTTGTTGCCAAAACATTAATGTAATATAAAAATTCTTTATCTACCTCTTATAACACATTCTTGTTTCTTTTTACAGGTGTTGTAAATAATTTCAAGAATTTTCTAAATCTTGTTTGTATGTTTATGTAATATGGGAATAGAATCAAAAGATAATTATCCTTTCAGTCTATTCTAGGTAACTTATTAACTACTTATTTCTGATGTCATACATTTAATCCAGTTATAATAATAATTGATGACTTTTTAATATGTAATGTTCAATAATACAAAAATTGATAAAATTATTGAATTTGTGAGAAAATAGCCCTTAACAACTTTGAAGTTTTTATTATTCCAAATGAAGACATCCTCCTTAAGTTAATATATATTACTAAAGAAAAAGGGTCAGAGGAGAATGGAAATGTGTACTAGACACTGTGGTAAATGCTGTAAATCAATGAAGAGATTGATATGTACGTATTACAATGCTGTGACATTTCCTTGGAGAGAAATTCACATTTTGGGGCCAAATGTCACTTACAAGACTCTGCCTCTTTTGGCTGATATTGTGCTCCAGAGAGACCATGTTTTTTTCTGCAGTCTCCCCAAGTTATATATTGTTTAATACTGGAATTTGGAGAAACAATATTAATAAATTATGGTCAGAGTAGTCCTGGCCTAGAAGTAGTCAAAAGTAAATATTTATTAATTTTTGGTACCAGGGATTGAACTCAGGGGCACTTAACCCTGATCCACATCCCCAGGCCATTTTTATATTTTATTTATAGAAAAGGTCTTCCTACATTGCTGAGGCAGGCATTGAACTCACATTCCTCCTGCCTCAGCCTCCAGAGTCAATGGGATTGTATGTATACAACATGTGCTTGACTCACAATAAATTTTGATATAGTAGAAAATAAAAATCAAACAAAGGTTTTGAATACTGGAGCTATTGAATGTTAGTGGGGTGAGAGTAATATAGAAGCAGATCTTAGGCCAGTTTTCTCAGTAATTTGGCATTATTGAGATTTGTTAATTACACATGATATATACTAACTTGTTAGGTGAATATGGGAAAGGGTTGTAGCCTTCAAGGATTGTAGCATTCCAGTACCTATTATATGTACAGAAAATGAAAAGACATCCAAAGGACAAGTGTTTGTTTTTATGACCTTAGGACCTATCCATAGCAATAAGTCACATACATGTAAGATAACACATGGCAAGAATCAAATACACCATGCAGAAAAACACCTCACCTCAATTCAGCAAGTATGAACTGAGCACTTATCATATATATGCTGCTGTGCTTAGAACTGGTATAAAGACATGGATGAACAGTCCCTGGTAGGTACCCATAATAGCTTAAGTTGCTTAATATAGCATCTCAGATGCAACATAAAGGCATACTGAGGCACACAAGGAACACTAAGAAGGTTGCATTAACTTCACTGAAGGGAGTTTGTTAAAGGAAGAACTTTGTGGAGGGGGTGTGATTGCACTGGGTTAGGCATCAAAGAATTAGGAGGAATTCTTTGTAGACAGGGTGAGGAGAGCATGTGGGCAGGAAGCAAGACAAAAAGATGTGAATGAGTTTTGTGCCTTAGGTAGGTGCAGAAGCTCAGTAAGATGGGAGGATAAATCAAAAGGGAAGGGGAATGGCAGGAGATAAGGCAATAGTCAGAATCCAAGGGGCACAAATCTTCACTGCTTTTGAAATCACACTGAAGGCATGGATTGGAAAAAAGAGGCCAGATCTACTTAGGATGGTATCATAGATTCCAGGTGAAAGGCAGTGAGGATGTGGGATAGGGCCAGAGGAGATGGATCTGAGGGACTCAGGGAATGCCATCAATGAGACATGGGGACTAACTTGGGGTTAGCAGAAAGCCAGAAGTTGAGTATGAAGAGGGTAAGGGACAGAATAAGCTCATGAGTAAAAAGTTAAGAGTTCATTTGGAACCATGTAGAATTTGAGGAGACTGTAGGACATTTGGGTGAAAGTATACAGCTGTAGCTGGAGAGGAGAGTATGGGACTGAAGAAGAGTTAGGGAGTCATCAACATGTGAGATACAGTTAGAACCATGGAAGTGGATACGGTCACTCTTGGAGAGGGTTGGGAGACCAGGGAACTAGGTGCTGGGTGGTCAGGGAAGTTGTGGGATGAAGGTTGAAAGACAGGTAGTTTGGAATTCTGTGGCTCTCTGTGTATGTTAGATGAGTTCAGGATACATCAAACAAAGTAATGCTCACAAAGGGAAGTTAGGGAGTGTCCAAAATCAGATTAAGGGGGACCCTTGAACTTAAGCTAAGGATGCTGTCTTTTTTTCCTCCTTGAAACTGTGAATTTTGAATGAGTATGCTGTCTTAAGGTGACAGTTTGATGGCAGTGTGCAGAACCATTGGGGAACAGGGACCCGAGGCAGGTGGAGTGGGTTATATACTGTGTAGGATACTTTCTAAAAGTGATAGGAGCTGAATACATAAGGAATGGAAATCAGGGGATACCCCAGAGCAAAAATTCTAGGAAAGCTGCAGAGGCCATGGCATTATGCATCTTGGTAACTGGGACATGGGATGGTGGAGAGAGCCATGAGCACAGCAATCCCATCTTGTTTTAACCTTGTCTGTGGCACCTGAAACATACTTGTAACCTCAGTCTGTGTTTGTAGAGGGGATAAATGGTATCTTAGATAGGAAGATGAAGAGTTTTAAGAAGCAGTGGATGTAGAAAGATGATGAGTTCAAGTTTGAACATGGGCATTTCAAGTAGAGATGCAAGTGAAGAGTAAGGGGATGGGATGGAATGCACCCAGAATTGTGCATGACTTCAGCCCATCAAGTATTGAAGGCCTGAGTACTACAGTAGGAATGAAGATGAGCTGATGCCTTTTACAGATTAGAGAAAGATAGCAGAAAGATATGCAGATTACCATAAGATGAGGCAGAACATATTCAATGGTAAAAAAGTTATTATACTGTGTCCTAAAGATAACACAGGGAGCGAAAGCTAATCTGATTGAGGGAAGATGAGGAAAGTCCCCTTTGAGGAGGTGCCATTTTGATGGGCAAAGGGAAGGAGAAGTAGACAAGAAGGCATTGGAGAGCATGATTCTGACAAAGGGCTGTGGGAAAAGGCCCGAGTGGACACATCTGAACAAGGCCAACTCACCCCCTTTGGCCAACATGTGGGCTTTTTAACTGACTCAGTAACTATGTCAAAAATTGAGTGGAGATGAAAAGTGAGATCCTGGTAGAAGTGTCCTTTCCCTTGCAAGTGAATGCCCAGGTGCTTCCTTCCCTGGCAACCTGCAGGATCAGGAACTTCCTATGGCCACTTGTTAAAACAAGTCCTCCTGGATAGAGGAAGTGATTGCATGAGATTTGCTTGTGGCTCCTTTCTTTAGCACTTTCCCTTGGTCAGCCTTGCCTGCCTGGGTCTACAAGCATAGGTTATAAAAGCTCACAGTATTCCAGAGACAATTCAGGGCAGGATTTATAGGAACTTTCCTTTAAAAGAAACCAAACAGCTCTTTAAGGCCACAGGGTACTTAGGGAGAACACAGATGCATGAGAGGAGTGGGTGATGTCATATCACAATGTTTATTTGCATACATTATGGAAGGCATTTCAAACATGTTTCACAAGGCAGTGCATTCTGAGGTATTTATCCCTTGGACAGCAATATGCAGCTTATGTTCAGATAGCTCCATTTTAGACAATGGAAATCTGAATTCTAACTCTTAATTATTATGTAGAAGATTAGAAAGCCATAGGAGTGTATTTCTGATCTTGTTTGAAGGAAAGGCAGCTTTTTTGTGCTTTTGAAAACTGTCCCATTTTTGTTACTGGGCATTGAACCTAGGGCACTTGAGAGCTACATCCCTTATTCATTATTATTATTGTTATCTTTATTACAATTATTCATAGAAGTAGTAGTGGTAGTATTGAGAAAGGTTTTCTCTAAGTTGCTTAGGGCCCTGCTAAATCTCAAAGGTTGACCTCAATCTTGTGATCCTTCTGCCTCAGTCTCCCAGGTTGCTGAGATTACAGGCATGTGCACCACCCTGCCAGACTGAAGACTACCTTTTTAGACTTTAAGAATCCTTCATTGAACTCTGGGATTGGGAGTGTGCCTCTACTTAGAATAAGAGCACTGCAGATTTACGATCCAGGGAAACCTGTTTCTTGTCCTCTTTCTGGCTTGTGGGCCAGAAATCCTGCTGCCTGTGTGAAAGGGAATGCCAGTATGGCACTCTCCTGAGAGACTCAGAAATATTGGCTTTATATCCAACCTGACAAGAATCACCCCAATATCACCCTCACCTTTGCTAGGGTACTGAATTTTCACCAATCCCACATTCAGAGTAAAATCTTAAAAACTCAGCTCAGAGCTTTTTAATAAGCTGTGACAGGATATTTTCACAGCAGATTCTAAGCTATAAAGGGCTGGTCAGTAATGAAAGATGTGAAAAATTCATTTTAAAATGTGTATGTGTGTTTTCTGTGTTTATAACTAAGAGTGTCCACTATAAAAAACAATTAAAACAAGAAAGAAAGAGCCCCTTCCTGGGTTCCCATTTTGCCTGAACACAAAATTTTCTTTAATTTAAGAGGGGGAGCAAGTTGAAGAGATAATCGGTATAGAAGTTGCTACGAACTTGAGTTTTCCACTCAATATCAATACCTCTTTTCCTTATAAGTTGCTAAAAATTGCAAGGGCCAAACATGCTGTTCCAGGTGAGTGTTTGGAAGTAAACTTGTAAACATAGAACTTCTAAGGATGTCCTTTCTTTCAGTCTTACAGAGGCTTAAGATAGTGGATTCTGCCTCATATTTGGTAAACATGTTGGTTTACAAAGGGTGTTCATAGGAACTGGGCTGCACACCCTTTTAGAGTGAGACATTTTTATTGAGACAGAAATGGTGTACTTATGTCAGCTGCACAAAAGTGCAACAATTAGTTCTTGAAGTGTTGTGTATATTTTAATTTGACTATAAAAACTGGACATTTTTAGGGAAATATAAAACTTAAGAAAATACATAATAATCCAGTTACTCAATGAACTGATTTACTTGAAATAAATTCAAAAGTAAAAATAGTAACAGATTTTTTCTGCTAGGATTCAAAAGTCACCTGAATACTCCTAAATTATAATAAAGTTCTTATTCTGTGATTAAAAAAAAAGAAGAAAAGAACACATCTAGGTCATTGGGTTAAAAAAACAGTGAAGATTTAGTTGCTTTATCTTGCAGAACCCTCTGTATTAGGAGAGTATTATTATTAACTTATATGTTAGAATCTTGCAGTAGAATTACTTCTATCATGTGGATATTGGTAAATTTTTTCTTTCTTACCAAAAGACTGTTTCTCACCCACCCATGTTTTTATTGTTTAGGTATCTGAGTTTAGGCAGGACAAATCTTAGGTATAGGAATGAAGCAGGTGTAGACACAGGGTGAACTCCCCCTGCCTGATTCTAGTCTTGTCTCAACCACCCTGCATCCCATATCCCCAATGTGTTTCATTTCAAGCTAGTTGAAGTTCTTTGACATTCACACAATTTAGCACTTGGCATTTTGCCTGTTGATCTGGCAAACTTCAGTAGACAGTGGGCCCTCAAGACTGCAACTGCATTCTGTATGTCATGGTATCTCCCAGCATCTAACTTGTTGGCTAAAGTACAAATGATACCAGCAATTATCAGTGTGACTCTCTAAATGATAAGATGCCAAAGAATTCATAAAGAGAAGTCAAAAAATGTAAGTGTTAAAAAAAGATCAAGTCTGTTTATCTTTTGAATTGGTCATTTTGTTTGTCAAAATTATATATGCCAAGTACCATCTCTGTGCCAGAAGCCTGGTGTACATGATGAGATTTAGGGTCTCACTGAAAGAATGGTAAACTACAGTGATTCTAATTGCTATCTTGCTTCTCTGGCTTACTACGGGAGTTAGGGTATCATGATGTGACTATGTCCTGGGAGCAATTGCTTGAGAGTTTCCTTAACATGACTCCCAAGGCACAAGAAATCAAAGCAAGAATCAATAAATGGGATGGATTCAAACTAAAAAGCTTGTTCTCAGCAAAGGATACAATCAATAATGTGAAAAGAGAGCCTGCAAACTGAGACAAAATCTTTTCTGTACACACTTCAGATAGAGCACTAATCTCCAAAATTTAAAAAGAACTTACAAAACTTTACACCAAAAGTACAAAAAACCCAATCAATAAAGGGGCCAAGGAACTGGACAGACTCTTTACAAAGAAAAGATACTTGTGACTAATAAATACATGAAAAAGTGTTCAAAATCTCTAGAAATTAGAGAAATGCAAATTAAAACAACTCTAAGGTTTCATCTTTCTCCAATAAGAATTACTATTTCCAAGAACACAAACTACAATAGATTTTGGTGTGGATGTGGGGAAAAAAGTATATTCATACACTGCTGGTGGAGTTGCAAATTATTACAGCCCCTCTGGAAAGCAGTATAGAAATTTCTCAGAAAATTTGAAATGGACCCACCTTTTGACCCTGCTATCCCACACCTCAGTTTATACCCAAAGGAGTTCACATTAGCACTACAGTAACACAGTCACATCAATGTTTATAGCAGCTCAAATCACAATAGCTAGATTGTAGAATCAACCTAGATGCCATTCAACAGATAAACAGATAAAGAAACTGTGGTATATATACAGAAAGGAATATTATTTAGCCATAAAGAATAATATTATGGCATTTGCAGAAAATGGATGGAATTGGAGAATATCATGCTAAGTGAAATAAGCCAATTCCAAAAAACCAAAGACTGAATGTTTTCTCTGAAAGTGAATGATGATACATAATAGGGGTGGGAGGTGAGAGAAGAATGGAGGAACATTAGATTACCTAGAGGGAAATGAGAGGCTGGAGGGGGAAGTGGTATGAAAGATGGTGGAATGAGACAGGCATCATTACACTATGTACATGTATGATTATATGAATGGTATAAATCTGCATAGTGCATAACCATAAAAATGAAAATGTGTACACCATTTCTATATAGTGACTTAAAATGCAGTCTATAAAGATAAAAAATAAATTAAAAAAAAACAAAGAAGACTTAGTTGCTTTACCTTGCCAAACTCTGTGGACTAGCATTATTTATTACTTACATCCTAGAATCATGCAGTAGTATCACTTTCTATCATGTGGATATTGGTAATATTTTTGATGCCAAAATATTGTTACTCATTCACCCACAATATTTTTGATTTGATATGTGAGTATAGGCAGGACAGATCCTAGGAACAGGAATGAAGAAGGGTTAGACACAGTGCAAACTCCCCGACTATACTCTAGAGTTGTTTCATCCACCCTGCATCCTGCGTCCCCAGTGTGGTTCATTTCAAACTGGTTGCAGCTCTTTGGCTCCCACAATATTTAGCACTTAGTATTTTGCCTGTTGATCTGACAAACTTCAGTAGACTGTGGACCCTCAAGACAGGAACTTTATCTTGTTCCCCAAGGTGTCTCTCAGCATCTAACTTGTTGACTGGAGTACAGATGATGTCAGTAATTATCAAAGACTATCTAAATGAAAAGATACCAAATAATTCATAAATAGATGTCAACAAAGGTTAGGGTTAAAAAAAATTAAGTCTGTTAATCTTTTGAGTGGGTCATTTAGCTAGTCAAAATTATACTTGCCAAGTACCATCTCTGTGCCAAAGTCTTAAGTAAACAATGAGATTTAGGATCTTGTAGGAAAATGGTAAGCTAAAGAGATTCTAATTGCTATTTCACTTCTCTGGCTTACTACTGGATTTGGGATAACCCATCGTGATGTGACTGTCCCAGGAGTAGTACGGTTTCTTTCTTTCCCCTGGGTCTTTTTCCTATCACATGAAAACAAGCTTTAGTCACACACAGCAGCACATTGATTTTTAAACATTTTAACTTCAGCAGAGAAGCAAAAACTAGTAATTTTAAGTAAAATTAGCAATGAGCAAATCTATTACTTTAAAAACTTTAGCCTGGTCATCCTAATCTTTTGTTAAAATTATATATACCAAGTAAAATCTCTGTGCCAGAAGTGTGATGTATGCAATGAGATTTAGGGTCTTACTGGAAAATGGTGATAAAAGGCCTCATTGTCTGAAAGGTTCAAGGTTAGAACAGCAGAGCTCTGGGAATGAGTAGAGCAGAAAGGACTTATGTGGCTACAGTGAACTCCTGGGGACAGGATCCAGAGCTTCTGTGTAATATAGCAAGTATTTGTGAACAATGAATGGCCTCTTCTTTTCCTCCTTATTGGGAATTCTGCAACATGATTGAAATATGGCTTTGTGATATTCTAGAAAAGTTTTGGGGAATTCCTAAAATTATACTAATTTTCTCAACTGGTATTCCCAACAATAAGTAATGTTCAAGTCCACGGTTGTTCTATACATTATCAGGATCTCCAGAAGTTGAAAAGTAAGTACCCAGGGGATATGAAAATTAGGATCCAGTCACCTGGATTCTGTATTAAATTAAATATTGCTGAGTCCTTAGGTCTTTGATAGGGTCTGACATAAACATTTCATTCAAATGTCTAATAATGTCCTTGGCACAGGGATGATACTTTGGTAACCACTGAAGGCCAGTGGCTCCTAGTTTATATTTAGAAATCTGCAGAATAAGTTGCACTGTGTGTGGTGAGGGGTGATATTAGTGATTGGACTAGGGGTGATCTACCAATGAACTTCACCCTCAGTCAATTTTATTTTGAGACAGGATCTTGTTAAGTTGCTGAGGCTATCCTTGAAACTGTAAACCTCTTTTTCCAGTCCTGAGTTATTAGGATTATAACCCTGTTTCACTGTACCTGGCTTTATTACTGCATTGAAAAACTACTTGCTTGAGAGTTTCAATTTTAGTTTACCAAATAGTCCTGGATTTTCTCTTGGTGCAGTCCCCTCCAAAAAAAAAATACAACCAGTCTTGATGGCTGATGGGTTATATGACCTTGGACCCTCTTTTTTTGGTTGGATCATGAAACTTAGGAAAAACAATTTTGCACCTTTTAAAATATTATTACTCTCCCAATGAAAAAGATAGCTGAAGATAGCATTTTTTAAAATGATAAACAAAATACATAATACAAGGAAGATTTTCTGAAACTAGAAATTGCAATTGATGCATTCTCATCATCCAGATTATGATTATATTTGCACTAAACTTAAAAGAGTAATCTTTCAAAATATCAAACCTCTTCCACATATGCTATTAATGTACTGGTAAAGGAAACAAAATAGACTTGGTCTACAACAAATTTTAAGTGATGCTGATAGGTTTCCTGTTGTGATCTTTGCAAAGGTGGGCTGGAAACCTGAGTGGAACAACTGACAAAGCTGAGGAGTTTCTGCTCACAAACATTCATGTACATTAATTGTTCATTCATCTACAATCATTATACCAGGCTATACCAGATATTAAAGAATTCCAAATAAGGAGAAAAGGCACTAGCTTTTCTGGGAGATGTAGGCTTTTGAACTGAGAATATTTTATAAAGAGAGAGATGCCAAAGACACTGTGCTAAACGTTGAATATCAAGGATCCAGATTTACAAATAAAGTGAAATGTCTTTTTCAATGGGATAATTTGGCATTTTGAGCTTACATGTCTGTTCCATTCCAAACTTTTAAATAGATTTTTATTAAATTTGAATTCACTCAGTAGGTACAGATACGTGTTGAAACCAGGTGGAGCTAGTTTAAATTTGCATTTGAGACTGTGCTGAAATTTTTAGGTTGAAAAATCTCATCCATCAAATATCTGCAGTGGTCTGAAGCAGGGACTATATGAGATATACAACACGTGATTTAATTGGAGAGTAAACAAAGTGCACAGGGAATGAGTGGTTCTTTGCATCCAGGGATTGGACAGATTCTGAGGAAGAAGTGCTGCCTGAGCTGAGCTGGGAGAAGGACAGTATTTTGATAGAAAGTAAAGTGTCCCGACCCGCAGGACATCAACGCAGAATGGCAAACCTAAGAGAGAAGGAATGAAGGGACAAGAGACGCAGGGAGAGGCAGCAAGACAGGAATTCTGATCAAGCTGCAAATTTTTATTGTTCACACAGGGGTATTTATATGCTCAGGGAATGAGGGGTATGACGAGGTGCAGCCTGGTTGGCTGTGTTCTTCTATTGGGCTCCTGATAGGCTGCAAGTTCGCACCGGCGGGAAGGTGAGGTTCGCAGCGGCGGGAAGGTGAAGTCCCGGAAGAGAAGCAGGGACGGCACCATAGGCGCCATACTGTCAGAATTATCAGCCAGGAGGGGGGGGGAGGGGCGCTGCTGCTTATTGTAAAGGTCAGAATGTTCTCAGAATGAGAACTTCTTGGTCCCTGACAGTAAAGCACATTTTAGAACTTAATAGATCTGCCTAATTTGGATAGGAAAAGCATATTCAGGAAGAGCCTGGTGATAGATGAATTCTGAAAAGGAGGTGTGGGCCTTGAAGTGTTCCAACTTAATATGTTGTTATACCTACAAGAGTGATATCCATGTGAAGGAAGAACTGAATAGAAGGTGGGAGGAACAGGAAGATAGCAGAAAATTATTACACTACATAGGAATCAATTTTGAAGACATTTCACAGGCAAGATTGAGAAGAACTTGAGTTTGGTTTGAGAAATAAGCAGGTAGTGAAAATGAGGAAGAGGCAAACTGACTGACTATGAGACTGGCAATATTTTAGTAACAATAGCTAATGTGAATTGAAGGCTTCCTGTGTGCCACTCTGGGCCACTCATCATGGCTTTTCATTTAATGCTACTAGTAGTTTTATTTTAAAGTTGAGGAAACTAAGGCACAGTGATACTGCCCAGTTTACTCAAGATCACACACTAGTAAGCATCAGAGCCTGATTAAAATTTACCATCCACTACTGTCACTGACTTAGAGCACCAGAGAAGAGCAGTTCTCTTGGAAAAGAAGCACTGACTGGGGATGCCGAAAATGAAAATGGTTGTCAGGTCAAGGTGTGGCTATGGAGAAAAGTAGGCCAAGGACAGAAGTCTGGCCTACACTACAATGTAAAAATAACTGTGATTCCACTCCCCTGCCTCCTGTCCCCCACACTCACACACAACACACTGCCCTCAGTCAGAAACTGATGTGCCTTTCTATCAACTGCATTTTCCTATTGGTTTTTTAAAGTTACCCCATGCTATCTCAGGCCAACCATCCCAAACATCCTTCTGATGCCACAGGGTTGATTTGAGCATTTTGACACTATAGATTAGATGTGGAAGGACAGGAAATGGGAGAGAATAAAGTCCAGAAACAAATGTGGTCCAACCTGGAGCACTGGGCTCCAATTTTGCTTGGGTCTTTTGCCAGACATGTGTCTCCAATATTAGCTACTTTCTGGACCACCTGTAGGATCTCTTATAATCATTATAATTTGTACTATTATCACTGCCATTTCTATTAAATTCTTATTATGTGAAGGAAAATGGGGGGTTGTAGTAAAGAGCCAATAGAAAGGACTGAAACATGCCAGTAAATCCAGACGAATTGAGAACTGTGGCAACTGAGTGTACCCAAATAAATAGTTAGAGGCAGAGTTAGTGATCTCTTTAAAACAATAGATAAGACTAATAAAACCAAAGGGGATTTATTTTTTAAAAATAATTTTTAGATGTTGATGAACCTTTACTTTATTCATTTATTTATATGTGGTGCTGAGAATCAAACTCAGTGCCTCACATATGCTAGGCAAGTGCTCTACCACTGAACCACAAACCTAGCCCCAGAAAGGGGATTCTATAGATATCAACAAGATGCACAAAAGCCCCAAACATAATCTTAAAACAACCCTAAAAATGAAAATTCAAGGTCTTCTGTCCTTCATTTTTTACTCCAAGTCAATGGGAATATTGGTTAGGAGAATAAAAAATGACTAAAAATTATATGTGAAGAATTTGAAAACACAGTTGAAGTAGATAACATTTTACAAAAAATTAAAATTTTAAAGCACCAGAAAAGAACTACCTTGAATATATCAATAACCACTGAATATATTGAACCAGTAATTAAGGTAGCCCCTAACCCCTGCCAAAGTAAGAAGTTGGGAAATTTAGTACAGATAAATTCTAATCAGAGCTTAAAATTAGGTGCTGCTGCTTACTAGCTCTGACCTTTATGTAATCAGAACTTTAACTCCCTGCTCATTTGTAGCCACTAGATATCAACTGAAATGACAGTCCTTGATCAGCAAAAAGGCAGAGATACTGAAATAGTCTGAAAAGTGCAAAAATATATTTACTTTTCTACAGTTATTTATTGTACTTCTAACAGGTGCCAGGCTTTGTAGTTTGATATTCAGTGCTGATGTTTAATATTTAAACTTACTCTGGACTAAATAGAAATTAAGCTACAAGACAGTATAGGAAATCATTTTGACATACATGATCCTAGAAAAAAAAATCTTGATGCCAACAGATATTAACAGGAGGACTTTACTTCAGCTTGTTTTGTTGGGAGCACAGATGTTGGATTTGCTTCAGACCTGACACTTGTCACTAAAACATATACCTTTTTATCTTGCTATTTATCATCTTAGTTGCTAGTAATACAGAAATTAACTGTACAATAAATTTTATTCTTATGAGTCATATTTATATTAAGTTTGATATTTATCAATGAAAGTATTTTTTCAGGAGCTGGGGTTTAGAGCTCAGTTGTAGAGGGCTTGTATAGCATGTGTGAGACACTGTGTTTAATTCTCAGTACCACATATAAACAAATAAAGGTCCATTGACAACTAAAACAAAAAATTAACTATTTGTGCACAAAGAAACTAAATGCATTCTGTTGTCATGTATAACTAAGGAGAACCAATAAGAATATTTTAAAAATACATTTTCAACTCTAAAAGAGATATTTATTCTAAATATTTTAAGATAAACAATCCGCATTTTTAGTTTACTGAGAAACATCTTTGTAGTGCTCTGGAAAACTGATGACAAATTCCAAGATATAATATTAGAAAGTACAGATTTATAGAGTCTGATTTAATTTTTTTCCTCATTATTTAAAGCAGATCAGCATTCCTAGATGGCCTAGAATCTTTTAAAAACAGTATTTGAATATGCTTCAGTACCATCTAAATTATGTACTTTTTTCTAGAAGCCTGTCATATAGAACAATTAAGTACATTTTATGGGCTTTATTCTTCTTGGCTCTAGGTAATCTTGGAATTGTCATCTGTAAATCATTCTATAAAATGGATTGGAAATTGATCCATCACAGAGATGACGATAGAACCAAACTACTGTGGTCTGTTTGGGAATGTAAGAAACAGGGTACTTGTAATAATTATCTTAATTTTTTTACCCCCTGCAGTTCCCCACACTACTTAACAGTCACATTTCAGGGCCAATCAGGTCTGGACAGAACTGTTTCTCCAGTACTGCTTTCTTTGAGCTCTCAGAAATTCTGATGAAATCTGACTGAAATTAAGGTCTCATTAACTCATCAAGTTTGTCCCCCTAAGCTAGTTTACCTGTGTCAAAAGAAGGATATTGTGAAACTCCTATCCATTTGGTTTGCATATTTCATAACATGGATAGTCTACATTTATGTTGACATTTTAAAAACTATTTTTATATATTCAAGTATATATGAAATCCATTTTGCATTATGTGTATTTTCATGTTTTTGTTTTTATATGCTCTTAGCTCTTAAGCATTGAACACTGTTGGCAGTGAAGAACTTTTTTTAATGTTTTCAATGGAATTCAGTTCACATCCTTATGTGAACCTTTTTTCTCTTTAATTCTGCATATGCTGAACTGTGCTTGTATACTCACTATAACCAGCTGTGCCTTCCTTTGCATTCAGTTTTATGTAAAAAATTTATATATTTTAGTATTAAGAGAAAATATTTGAATGACAAAAATTAGTACCAAAGAACTCTCTAGTAAATTTTCATTATTTTTAAAATAGGCAAAATATGAAAGTATATTCATATCACTTTTTCTTTTTAGCTTTCAATTGTATAATAATTGCCTTAGAATCTCTTGAATTAAAATTAATAAATGTAATATCCAAGTAAAATTTTTATAAGAGTAAAGTAAGCCATATTTATACAATAACCATTCATAATAGAAAATGTTCTAAAGGGCATTTTTTTAAACTTTGAAGCCACTTAGATATCCAAATCTTTTCTCCTCCCTAAAAAAAAATCTGAAATGGATAGTTACCAGACCATAGCATCCAGACTGCTATACTTTCCAGTTGAGCATATTATTTCAAAGGATTAGCCCAGATTCTAATAGAATAATCACACTCAATTGATATGTTTACTGTATCAATAGGAGTTTAGTTTCTCTAAATACCTGTAGGCATAATTAACATTTAAAAATCTAATTTTTTTGTCTTACTTATGAAACACTTTTATTTATTTTTAAATAAAAACCTAATATTTTGAAAGCTGACTGGTGATGAACTCAAACAATAAAGAAGTGATTTTGTAGGACTTTTGTGAGGATAGTCAAAAATTTTGATGGATCAAAAAATGTACTATAATACAAATATCAAACTAGGTAATGAAGACATTGCTTGTGGAAACTGAGACATAATAAACTGCTTTATATTTTACTAAATTGATGGTAACATTGGAAGAAAACCTGGGAAAAATTCTTCAGAAATCACATCACTATGGAACTACCTACAGATACAACAGAGATTCTTTTGTGTAGTATAGTTTAGAACAGTGATAAAACATTTTCTGTTCTATAGAAAAAAAATTCATGAGGCACTGTTACAATGCACCAAACTTATACATGAAGCAGGAATGTTCCAAAGTAGATAAATGAACTAGAAAGTGCCAATTGAAGATTAGGTTAACTGCAATCTTTAACTACAAAGTAACAGAAACCAACTTGAAACATGAATAAATATCTGATCCAAACCAGGCATTAAATGGCAGGGATTATGAAAAGGCTAAAAAGTGAACTGTATAAAAATATATTACTTGAATTTTCAGAAACTAAATTTAGATATTTAGTTAGAAATTCAGATTTTCATTTGGAATCAAGCTTCTCTCTCTTGGGTGAACACAGGTTTTAGGGAAAATATTCAACAACTCCAGTATGCTGTAACTGCAAAGTAATGGGACTGGCTCCAAAATCCACAACAGACACTAGTGGTACTCCCTCATATGTTAAGTCTTTACTAAAATAAAAGGAGCTGTTTCAGGGAACTGGCAATTACTGAAAGTGAAATGTGTGAACTAGAAGCTAAAAGAGGCCTTTGAGATTGCTTCCCTCCACCTGTTTCTTGATCAGGACAGGTTTGCAAAAGAAGCTGAGAGTTGATTGGGGCCACTGAACTCATTGAAGATAGAATAGTGATGGGCATTCCAATTTCATTTCCCCAAGGCCTAGCTGTAAATAACTAAATCATTAGGAAAAGAAATATCATTAAAAATTGTATGATAAGGACTGTGGTTATAACTCAGTGTATACCTCAGTAGGGAAGTAGAACACTTCCCTAGCATGTGTGAGGCACTGGGTTCAGCACCACATATAAATAAATAAAATAGAGGTCCATTGAAAACTAAATTTTCTTTTAAAACTGTAGAATAAAAGTACACATAGAAAATGCAAGATTCTTAGAGAAACTAAAATAAGTCAATGGGCAAGAATTTCAACTAAAACTTTATTTTTAAAATTAAATGCTGATTGGAAATATTGAAATGAACAGAAATCTTATTTTTGGTATCTTTCTTCCTCAAAATACTTCACACTCTAGATCCACTTACTGGAAATGAGATAATAAAATTTTTAATAGATCAAAATGCTCTATGCATGGACAACTTTAGGAATGGAGAATAACTCTCAGAGCACCGCCTCATGCTGTGTTTGTTCTTAAAATATGTACTTCAGTCCAAATAGACTCCAAAGGGCAGCAAACTCCCCACCTTCTATTAATTGTTGCTTGATCAGTGTTAAAGTGCTATGACTGAAGTTTTTTAGAATTATACAACCTGAACATTGGTCTCTGTACACGTCTTCTCTGTGATTGCAAATCTACATTCACTTTCATATATGTATCATTTTACTGTGATCTTATTTTTGTGGAAAAAATACTTTGTGATGAGAGGTGTTTTGAGGTAGTATTTTGGTTTTCTTCCACTTACTTGGAATGACCCAAACTTTACTATTTCCATATGAAAACATTTGGAAAAGTATCTTGTTACCTACCCTTAAATATGGCACATCAAAAAACACTTTAAATACAAATATATAAAGAAGTACATATAATTATTGAGGTTGCATTTGAGAGAGTGGAATGGGTTTGAATAATAGTTCCTTGATCATTTGAATCTTAAATTCTATAAACTGCTCTGTACTGAGAAGGGAGAAGTGATTAAGAAGAAAAAACCCCAAGCCATTGTTCTTCCTTTAGACTCATTTTTTTGATAAAGGAAAATGTGAACTGCTAGGTTTGCTGACAGAGGTTACTAGACTACCCAATCTCCCTTCCAGGCTGATCTAGATCTGGCTTTCATGGGTGAGTTCAAAAACATCTCCATCTGTGTCTGGTACAGGAAGATTGATGTGCATGTAGGGGAGGAGAGGCAGGAGAAAATAATAGAAAAATGGAGACCCAGACTGACACATGCAGTACCTCTACAGTGCCAGAAAGAGTCACAGAGAACTGCTAGCCACACATTTTATAATGTTTTCTTGTAGGTAGAGTAGGAAATTATTTAGTTTTTGAAGAAACACACATTTGAAAATAAACTGTTACAGGTATGTCTTCTTAAGAAGGGAACAGATTTGTTTAGCCAGTTTATACATTAAATAGTTCAACTCAGATTTACAGAATGCCCTTTTATGCTTAAATATGCACAGGCGCCTCTCTCCCACATGCACACCCCCTTTCTTAACACTACCTGGGCACTGCCACCAGGGTTGACACTGGAGAACACACTATATTTACTACCCTCTCCCAGATGAGTCAGGTCCCTAAGACTGACTTTTATTTCACTAGATGACATAAGTTCAGTAATTGAGAGCAACTATTTATAATAGTTATTATAATAGTTATTATCATGTATAAGTGTTGTCAGAGCTTACCTTTTCTGGTTATGGTATTTTGATTATTGTTTTTAGAACAACATAAAATTGGTAGATTTTGATGAATATTAAATAATGATAAAATAATTTTGCTTTCAATTACTGTGTCAATCAATACTTTTCTGAGTTTTTGTTTGTGTTAATTAATTTGGCCTTAACATTATGTACAAAACATTAAAGTTGTAATACAAAGCTGATATCCCACCTCCCAACCACTTGTCAATCTGTGCTCTGCCCACTTCTTACGTTACAGGAATTTCTGGCCTACACTACAGCCATTTTCCTCTTCCACGTTATGTCCTAACATGCTAGCTAGCTATTGGTTCACCAGTCAGCTTGCAAGTATTCTCCGCTATTGGTTCCTCCCAGCCCAAGAGATTCCAATATCTTGGAGAAGTGTTCACACCATCTTTCTCTTTCCTTTCTTTTCACCCTGGAGCAGACATGCTAGTCGTCCACATAATAAGTCTCTTGTGTGAGGCCTGTGTCCGCCATGGATTTTCTGTGAGTTATTGCCGAGCCGCAACTGAGACGGGCATGCAAACTGCAGTGGGTCCCAATCTGAGCTGAATTTTTCCTTACATTTGGTGCCGTGGATGCAGGATGGGTCCTTCCACTGACTAAGCAAGCGGAACCCCATCCAATACCCCAGTGCCCACGGACATACTCACCTTACCTTCCATTTACCCGGACGCCCAGTTTTCTGCATGCAACATTGGACTCCAAATTGGTGAGTTCCCCTTAGACAGGTCCCCTAGACCACTTAAACACACATCTGCTGACCTGAGAAGTGGCTGTTGAATATCCAGGGCCTCAAGGCTGCCGAGGTGTGGGAATACCCCCAGCCACAACTTTCAAAGATAAGGTTGGTCCCCATAGTTGGTATTATTTGCCAGATGAATTCCTGATTTTATGGTAGAGACTCCCTCTCAGGGTTGAGGCTCATCTCGTAATGCTCTCTTGGCTCTCATTTTGGCTCGAAAATCCTGATCAGGTCCTCAAACTCTCTTCGCTATTGCCCTCTTGGCTATTGCCTAGTAGGCACTGGTGTGTGTGTGATGTCCACATCTTTGCACTACCTTCTCGCATTTACCTAACACGTGGTCATGGGATGCCTCAATCACTAACTTAGGTGTTTCTCAGTCTTTGCCAAGGGATCTAGGACTTCCATCCCAGCAAACTCACCCTTGAGATGTTTATTAAACAATCTCAAACACCTTCACCTGTTCCCTGAATTAGAGACAACCTGTCCTTTAGATAGTAAATCAGAATGATCTATTTATGACACCCTAAATTCTAGAATTATACTAGGAATAATTATATGTATAATTATACTAAGTATAATTAAGTACATATGTGGGTGACCTGGTGAATGGAAAGAAATTTTTCCCTTCATGTTTTTCCTTTCTTTCATACTAAACCTCATCTTTGCTTTCCTCAAAAACCTGAACACGTTCTCTTGGCTTCTCCTCCCCTTTTTAACCCTTCTTTCTCTTCTGAGTTTGATCCAGTTGATGAATCATCCCCTTACAGGCCTTCTGCTGCAGAAATCTCTGTTCATTTCTCTCCTTTGCCTCATTCTGTTCCTCCTTCTGCTCCTTCACTCAGCACACAAAGTCCTCCCATCATGTGGTCTTGGGCACACATTCTAGCTCCTTTACAGGAGGTAGCTTGCGTGGAGGGAGTAATCAGAGTCCATGTTCCTTTTTCACTGTCTGATCTGTCCCAAATAAAAAAGTGGCTAGGCTCCTTCACCTCCAACCCTGCAAACTTTATTAAGAAATTTCAGTACCTTACCCAGTCTTATAACCTTACCTGGCATGACATTTACATGATCATGTCCAACACCCTAACCCCTGAGGAACACAGGAGAGTTTGGGAACAGGTACACAATTATGCAGATGAGATTCATCAATTGGCCCCAACCCACCCCACTGGGGCTGAAGCAGTACCAGAGGGAGCCCCTATGGAACTATAATACTGAGGCTGGGTGTCTGTGGCGGGATGCCTTTCAAACCTACATCCTTGTAGGTCTACGAAAAGCCTCCATTAAACCCATTAACTATGACAAACTTCAGGAAGTAATACAGGACAGAACTGAAAATCCATCAGCATTTCTAAGTTGCCTCACAGAGGCCATGCTCAGGTATACTAACCAGGATCCTGAAACTCTGGAGGGATGGCAGCTACTTGTGACTTATTACTTTTCCCAAAGTTACACTGACATAAAGGTTAAATTGAGGCAGTTGGATAGGGGGCCCCTTACCCCACAGCCAGAGGTCCTAGCAGTGGCATTCAAGGTTTATAATGGAAGGGAAGAAAAAAACAAAAATTAAAATACCAAATGCTGGCCAAAGCCCTCAGCCAGCTAGACCTGCTGAACTGTCCACCACTAGGGGGGCCCAAGCTCCCAGAAGACCTCCAAGCTGATGCCTCAAGTGTGGGCAAGAGGGCCACTGGGCACGAGCCTGCCCCAACCTCAGCAGCCCCCAAGTCCTATCCAAAATGTCACCAACTGGGACATTGGGCAATGGATTGCCCTGGGACTGAGAAGTGCCAGGTCAGCCTCACCCCCTCCCTCCGATGACTTACTGGGATTGGCAATGGATAACTGAAGGGGCCCGGGACTTTTGCACCTGATGACCATCACTGCTCAGGAACCCCGGGTCACCCTTACGGTGGCAGGCAGGCAGATCCCTTTCCTTATAGACACTGGAACCACCTTCTCAGTGCTATGGGAGTTTTGGGAACACACTTCCCCTGCCAAATCCTCTATTGTCAGGGTAGAGGGAAAACCATATAACCCCTTACAAACCCCTCCAATAAGCTGCCATATAGAACAAATTGTCTTTACTCATTACCTTTTGATAATTCCTTCATGTCCCATTCCCCTTCTGGGAAGGGACATCCTAACCAAATTGGGTGCCTCTATTTCCTTCTCACCCACCATGCGCCTCAGCCAAGACTCCTCTGCTATTCCTCTCCTTATGACTCTACAGGAATATACAGCTCAAAAAGAGGCCCAATATCCCCTTCCCCAAAGGAGCCTTGTAGGATTTCAACCAATCATCCAGGATTTAAGGCAGAAAGACTTCCTGTGCCCTGCCAACCCACCTTATAACACTCCCATCCTGGCTGTTAGGAAGCCTAATGGATCTTACTATTTAGTGCAGGACCTCCACATCATTAACTCAGCAGTGGTCCCCATCTTTCCCATTGTGTCCAATTCTTACATCCTGATTTTCTCTATCCCTTCTTCCACCACATACTTTTCAGTGCTAAATCTCTTTGCTTTTACTTGGACTAACCCTTTTACTTGAGTTTCTTCTTAGATGACCCGGACAGTTCTCCCACAGGGATTCTGAGACAACCCTCATCTCTGGTCAAATGCTAACCCCTCTCCAGCTCTTAATCCACAGGCTTCCTCCAATCGATACTTGGCCACTCCTGTGGGACCTCTTCATCTCAGACTGAAGATCATGAAGTCCTCCACCCTTTCTCCCATTCCAGAAACTGGGAACCAGACAACTGAAACACCAGACAACTAAGCCCAGTCATGAGGACTGGATTCCTGTTTGTAATTTTCCTAACCACTAAATTTTTTCTTCCAAAAGAATGCCAGCCAAAAAAGGGAAGCTCCCTGTCTTTTTATATAGGAGGAGTGCTACTTCCATGTCAACCAATCAGCTTGTATTACAGGAATATCAGGATCTTACAGAAATTGGAGCCTGGCTACAGGTGTGCCCCCAGAGGAACTATTGAGTCCCCAACTCTTCCTGCCATGATGATATCTCTCCTCTGAATCAGTTCTATGTCCACACTCAGCAGGAAGCAATTACAGAAGACTGACCTTCATCCATGTACCCAAAAAGATTTTCTTATAAAATAAAAAATGGTGGAATGTAATAAAAAGCCGATACCCCACCTCCAAACTACTGGTCAATCTGTGCTCCGCCTGCCTCTTACGTTACAGGAATTTCTGTCCTATGCTACAGTCATTTTCCTGCTTCCCACGTTACATCCTAACATGGTAGCTAGCTATTGGTTCACCAGTCAGCTTGCAAGTATTCTCCTCTGCTATTCGTTCCTTCCAGCCCAGGAGATTCCAATATCTGGGAGAAGTGTTCATGCCATCTTTCTCTTTCCTTTCTTTTCACCCTGGAGCAGATGTGCTAGTTGTCCACATAATAAAGTCTCTTGCATGAGGCCTGTGTCCCCCATGGATTTTCTGGGAGCTATTGTCGAGGCACAACTGAGATGGGCATGTGAACAATGGCGGGTCACGAGCTGAGCTTCACTTTTCCTTACAAAAGTAATTACTGTTAATTATTCCCATTTACTTAAATGTGGAATCTAAGGCACAGTTCAGTGATTTGGATGATGAAATTGATATTTAAACATAGATTATCTTGATACCATGCCAGAACTCTTATTCACTGCTTATGCTATGGCTTTTTAAAATAACAACTCTTTAAAGATCACTATTAGTATGCCCTGTGTTATCAGCTACATAATTTCAAAATTATAAATGTAGTAATTTTTTATCTGTATATATTTACCACTCATCAATCTGTGTTGAGTGCTCTCCAGAACCAAGAAGCACATCAAGTGGCTGATACCATAGTGTAACAATATCATTTGAGTAAGTCTTGTGGGTCTGACATTGATCTGCCTAGTCCTTACTAGGGAAAAGAAAACAAAGAATTAAATGTAGTAAAATCTATTAATAATATAGAGGATTTCTTAGTCTCTATTCTCACCATGATTCCATTCACAGGGATACTGCGATGGCTACTCCATAACTTCTTGAAGCTTCAACAAAATTGGTTTTATAAATTCTGCTGAGTACATGTGCTCTTGGGCCAGCATATCATTTTATAATTAATCTAAATACAATAATTCTGAGACCACAAATTTTTACTTACTTTTATGTGCTGATTGTACCTGGTATAAGGTATAGATGTTTAGCTTATCTTAATTTAAGCTAAAGATGTTTTCCTTTCTCAACAAGTCATAGTGCCAAAATTATTCTCTAGCTGATATTAAATTAATCCAAAATAGGTCAGTGACACTGAGATACACAATTTTAATTGCCACAGTTACAAGCTTTTATCACTTTTAACCTAATTCTAACATTTACGTGCTATACCATTTTTTATTTAATATCCTGAAGTCATTAATCCAATTTCTGGTTGAGTTTTACTGACAATTTCCTTGCAGAAATTCATTCAGAAAAGGTTTCAATGGAATAAAAATTACAATATGTTCTGTACTCTTCTTGTTACATGGGTATGTTTAGAATGAGATCTCATTGCTTTAGAATAGTACTAATTGCTGTAAATGATGCAAAACATTTGCCATTCCTTTGTCAATTTAATGTGGAAAACACTAATTAGCCAGAAATAAAGAGTAGAGTTCCCAATTTTATCTGTCATTAGCACTAGAGTTATTATCATATCTAAGCCTCTAAATCCTGATCAATTGAAGGAGCCATTTTGAAAAGTAGATTAAGAAAATAAATTTATTTTTACCATATTTTATTTCAAACATGAGAATTTTTTAGGCTGAGAGTACTATTATATATAACTATATGACACATAACTATATATCTACTATATGAAAAATATCAAAAAACTTAAATCAATACTTTATTACATTGTATAAAAATTGCCTAAGCAATACCAGAAAGTTAAATCATGGCTAACAGTAACTGGAAAAATGCTGACACCATTTTATTTATTATCAATTTTACTATTAATCTCCCAATTTGAGAAATAAGTACAACAAATTATTTTCTATGATTTTTGGTAATTAATACAATGGAAGGTAGCTTTCTCATTTATCTTTCAGATGCTAAGACTGAATTATAAGGAGGTAAAGGACAGAGATATAAATTTGCTTATCCTATAGCTTTGTAAGTTCCCAGTTGTTTCCCCAATACTTACTCTCCTGGTCCTGAGAATATCATGAACTAGCATGCTTGTCCAAATAGTTTCCTGGTCTACAATCAGAATTTTGGTATTGGTATGAAATGAATTATACAATCTCTGAAACTCAACTAACTAAATGTCACATGATTCTGAAGCCAGAATTGGAGACAGTCAGTGTAGAAATAGGGGATCTGGTCAAATCAAGGAAAGGAAAAAAGGTCATGAAAGCAATCTGCCTTTGGAATTTGGAGAATGCCTCTGGGAGAATGGAATGTCAATGATCTCCTGAGCCCATAGATAACCAAATTTACCTGCTTTTATCAAGAACTTCAAGCAAGGAGCTGCTAATTAATGCCCTCTGGACCCATGCCTGCCTGAATCATTTGACCATTCCCCTTCCCTATCCTTTTCTCACTTTATTCATCTCACCTGTAAAACCAGGTCTAGTCATGTAGGCAGGAAGGAGGTAAGGGGAAAGGGAACTGGAGAACAAAAGAGACCTTAACCTATAAAAGATGTAGGTTTCACTCACTTCTTGGGACTTTAGAACATCATCTATGGCCCCCTTCACCCACTAGGGAGAATTGTGTATTATTACCTTTGTTGAGAACAGGGTGATATCTGTGCAGCTAACTGTCTCAATCACCTGGATGCAGGCCATACAGGAAAACAGGACTGCTGGGCCCCTGTGCTTACCAAGGTTGTTAAGAGATATTTGTCTGAGAAATGTGCAGTTGCCTGGAAACCTTATCTATCAAGGACAGGGGGGCCTAGCCCCAACTCATCTCCTGCATAGTTCACCACTTCCCTCCTCCCTTCTTCCACTAGGACCGTTCAGTTCTGGTGGGACGCAATGAGAATCAAATAGATTGGCAGGAACCAACCAGAGGAGGACTAATGTTTAACTGTTCAAATGTTAACCAATAATGTACAGGTCTTTGTGTGTGAATGCTTGGAAATCTCTTAAATAGAGGGCTTTCTCGCCTCTCGGGGCTGCTCCCCATTCAGCCATTGCAATGGTCTGAGAGGATGGTTGCGGTTCAGGCTCCAGCTTGCAATAAAACCTCATTGTGTGTCTTGCATTACCATGTGTGCACTTTGACTCTCTGGGGATCAGTCGATATCGGGGACCAGTCAATATCGGACCCTAACACCTTTAAATAAAACCTGCTTAATATGCTTGCCTTGGCATGCTTCTCTAGTGTTCAAACTTCAGCATTAGAAGGAGTGGAACTCATCAACTGTAATGGTGATATCAATTCTATGCAAGCCAAATTTTATCATTAATGAAAATGACTATATTGTAATTCCTAGACCTCTGATTTTCACTGGTCATAATAAAAGGGTAGAATTTTCAGAAAGATTAAGGACAACTTACAGTATAACAACTCAAACTGAATTGACTCTCACTTACTTGAAGCACCAAGTGTATTTACTATTCAATAAAATAAATAAGTAACAAAAGCAACAAAGTTGATTATATTACCTCATGGAAATATCAGAATTTCTTTTCTCTGTCTTTTGTTTTTCTTCTTTTTTTCCTCTTAATTTGGTACTGGAGATTTAACCCAGGGCCACTTTACAACAAAGTTATTATTTTGAGTCAGGGTCTTGCTAAATTGTTTAAGGGCTTTGCTACCTTGCTGAGGCTGTTCTTGAGTTTGCAATCATTCTGTCTCTGTCTCCCACACCACTGGGATTGCAGGCATGTATCAATGCACCTGAAAGTAATCAGAATTTCTTACTGGTCTGTGAGAAGATAAAATTTGCTCTGCTTCCTTTAAAGAAATCAAAGAGAAAATTTAAAGCACTCAGAGTATTCCCAGATAAAAGTGGATTTTTGATGGTCCTTGACATTCCTTTTGCATTTCAAATACTCATGAATGTTTCTTTGTCACAGCCATTTATTTTGTGATTATTTCAAAGAGCAGTAAATGCAGTTTGACAAAGAGAGAAGGAAGGGTGGGGACAATTAAAAGGGAAATAACAATATAATCTATTTTAAAAAGACTGTATAATCTATGAAAGCATATGTACATAACTTGTAATTTTTTGTTTAAACATTGTTGGCCCGCTCAATTCCTTTTCAAGGAAGGAAATACAAATAGGAGTTTATGCTTCAAACAGATAGCAATACTAAGTGAGTAGAACTATCCAAATTGCCAAAGACAAATTCACCATTTAAAAAGTAAATTTTTAATCCATTACTGAGTAAAAACCTGAAGTACTCATAATCTTTAGTGAAATTTTCCAAAGTGAAACTATTGTAATAATTTGTGAAAAATTAAAAATTTAATTTTGAAAACTGCATGGGTTTTTAAACACTAAGTTCTATCAAAGTGATACCATTGTTTACCGGTGATGAGTTCTGCTCCTTCTAATGTTGAAGTTTGAACACTAGAGAAGCATGCCAAGGCAAACATATTAAGCAGGTTTTATTTAAAGGTAATAATACAGACTTCTCCCGGGAGGAAGAAGGGGCCATGGCTGATGTTCTAAAGTCCCAAGAAGTGAGTGCACCCTCCATCTTTTATAGGTTAAAGTCTCTTTTGTTCTCCAGTTCTGTCCCCCATTATCTCTCCTTCCTGCCTACTTGACTAGGTCTGGTTTTTCATTAAGTGAAAAGCTATAGGCAGGGGGAGGGCCAAGGTGATTCAGGCAGGTAAGGGCCCAGGGGGCATTAATTAGCAGCTCCATGCTTGCAGTCCTTGATAAAGGCAGGTAAATTTGGAAATCAATGGGCTCTGGAGATCCTTGGCATTCCATTCTTCCAGAAGCAGTCTCCAACTTCCAGAGAGCTCATGGCTTCATTTTCTCGATTTGACCCGATTCCCTATTTCTACACTACCTGTCCTTAATTCTGGCTTCAATATCATAATACATATAGCAATATGAAGAAAATCAAATCTCACAGATATGAAGTTGAAAAAGAGGAGAACATTTTAACAGTATATATAATTATTGTAGATAGTGTTCTTTGATATATTAGAATTAGATTAAGTTCTTTCTTCAAGGTTATATGGTAACTTAAATTATATCCGTAAACAATTCATACTTTTGTGAAAATTCACAAATTTAATAAAATTAATGTATTTTACTGCTTGGCAAAATATTTTAAGTGTAACTGATACATTTTCTCTAAGAATGTGCAGTGGTGAAGAATACCATGATATACATTGGTGGCACTGCCTGAACATATACCAGGAAAAAGCAGTTTTATTCTTATATTTCTGGATCTACAGTGCAAATATTAACACAGGTAAAAAAGCAAATAACACTTAGTCACTTCTGAAAAAATATTTTTACCTCTTGACACCCCCTGAAATAGTATCAGAAACCTGGGGTCCATGGGCCACACCTGGGAACCACACCTTTTAGTATTTGTTGCTAACAACCAATGTAAACAACCCACAAAATTTGTCAGATATTGTTCTGTGGGCTCAGAGAAAATTTCCAAACTCACATGAAAGTGATAACACAGTGTGAAAATGGTTGTTCTTTTATACCTAACCACCTAGAGGACTTTATAAATATTTAATCATTTTATACCAAACTCTGCTAGCTTTAAATCCCCTTTTTCATTAAATAGAAAGTTCTGTGGTTTAAGTCTCAAAGCAACACCATTATTCTGTGGAAATAAGTTAACCATGTGGAATTTGGTATAGAAATAGCTACAAAAGCAAATAAGTAAAAATTAGTCTTACAGATATCAAGATATACTTTGGTATTAGCATAATCTATGGTCAGTAGAAAAGCAACTGGTCTAGAATAGTAAAAGAAAAAAAGGAAGAAATTACATCATTTTAAGGACAATGCCTTTTCCATTTTGAATTGTTTTCACAATTTTAGTTCATTTTTCAATTTGAAGCATCTATCATTTTTGTCAGCAGTGTCTATGAAAATAAATATTTTAAATATAGCAAAATTTTGTTTTAATAGTAATAATTCATTTATTAGAGAAAGCAGTCTAAACAGATGTATCCTATATACTAAAGCTTATAGTTTGATTATAAAATTCCAGTATGTCAATCAAACCCAGGCACTTACTCCCTTAAAAAACAATATTATCTGGGTCAGCACCTTTAAATATGCCATTGGACTTGGTGACTTTATGTAAGGTCTCAGGTATCAGAGAGAATGGGGCTGCATACCCTGGCAAATTACCAGTTATAAAAATATCTCAATCAGTTTTTAACACCTGCCTCCTTGATACTTTACTTTTATCAATTCCTACTCAGTTTCAAAATTAGCTATGATTCAAAAAGGGATAATGCACACTAGTGCTCTGAAAAAAACAATTTCTATAAGACTGATGGTAGAGGTTATTTTTGTGTATTGTGGTGTAAAGGGAGATGTGGAGCATATCTTGATTTTCTGGTGTTACCAAAATGAACTTTAAGTACTGAACACTCAAGAGGTACCTTTGGTTCCCTTGTAGATGAAAAAGGACATCTGAATACTAATAATAAGCCAACACAGCAGGTGATTAAAGACAGGAATACCTCTGGTGGTATTTGGAGGGGGTGTAGTAGGGATTGAACTCAAGAACCCTCTATATCAGAACTATGCCCCCAACTCTTTTGCATTTTAATTCTGAGACAGGCTTTCATTAAATTGTTCAGGATAGTATCAAACTTGTGATACTCCTAACTCAGTTTCCCAAGTAGCTAGGTTGTGGGCATGCACCACCATTCCTGGTATGAATAAATTATAAACTGTGAAGTCTTCAGACTCCATATATTTATTGATGTATTTTGAAAACTCTAAAGTTACTACTTTAATATACTACTGTTGGGTAGCATTAGGGTTTCAGTCATGAGCACAGCTACCTTTCAATATGTTTCTGATAAATTTTACATTTGGAAAACTTAAATGCAATTTTAACAAACAATAAAATATTTTTCAGTTATGTACACATGACTGATAAGACTTCTTAAACCTCTGTCAAATTATGATAATTTAAGACTATTTTCTTTCAAAATTAGTGCTAATATGCAAGCAGAAAAAAGAGAATTTTAAAAACTGAGCTCTACAAATAGCCTTCACAACACCTTGCAAATAACATATAAACTATGATGAAAATAATCCTCATGAAATGTGTATGGAAATGCTTTTAAAGCCTTGTTCTGAAATTCTTAGCATTGTGCTAGTCACATGTTCAGAACTTGCTTTCAATCAAAGAAACTTGCTTTCCTATATATCTACCAAATTCACTATATAAAAAAATGTAACTTTGAAGTTACATATTTACTATCTACAGAATTATAAAGGTGTCAAACACACAAGAGGGACAGTCTATTTTCAAAATAGGTTTCTATAAACTGTTGAACTTTGGAGAAATAAAATCTTTGAAAATGTAAAATATACCACTCAGAACAAAGAAGTCTATAAGAACACAAGTATGTCAAGTGCTTTTATTTATGTAATAAGCTCTGGGTTTCTTTTGTATCTGATTATTATAGCAAACAACTTTAGCATTATTTGAATTTTTAGATGTACAACAAAAACACAATTATTGTGCTATTTTTGTGCCCAGCAGCTCGAGATCCCACAAAGACCACCAGAGACCACGATCAATGCAAGCAACAAAGAGTCATTTATTAGCAAGCTCGAGGCTGGTCCTCCTGTGCACTCGGTAACTGGTGATGCTAAGAGGCCCCGAGCCCTTGTTTAGCAGGGTTTTTATAATGAAAGACAAGCAGTTTTACAGTGTTAATTGGTTTAATAATTGGTTTTATATGTTAACCAATTTTTAATTGGTTAACATATAAAATTGTATACAAAGCATGTTAGTTTAAGTTCTGGGTCACACTGACCTCCAAGAGGAGGGTTGTCATTATCTTTAAGTTTGCTTTTTGGGTCAGTCACCTGGCCTTTACAGATAAGATAAGAGATGAGACAAAAATTCTTTGTGGCTTTTATGAGGGGTTGAGGGGAGATTGGGAACAGCCTCATATTTACACAGGTGCAAGCTTTTTCTATCTTTTCACTATTCCATATGACAATACAGGTAGTTACTTCAAACAAAGCAGTCACAATACCTATAAGTTTCTGGCCTTACTTATAACCCTTATTCAAAATGCATAAGTTTGAAAAGTCACTGTTTCTGTATAATTTAATACCATTTTAAATATATTAGGGGAGTTCACCATTTAAAGGTGACATTTTGCAAAATGTACCCATCATTTAGATTTTTTTAAGAAAGTAAAATACACCTGAAGATTTTTCTACACATGGAGGACAGTTATAATATGAAATAAAATATCAAAAATATTTTTAGAAGATTTTAAAATGAAGCAGTTTTACAAAAAGGTATGATCCCAGGAAAGCTGTTGTACAGTAAACAGAAGTTGAGTAAATAAGCCAAACAGAAAATTCCAAAGATTGGTTATGAGGTTGAGATATTTCACTGTGCAATCTAGCTCATTTTATCTACCCTTTTACATTACAAAATAAACATACCTTTACATTGTGCATTCTCATAATGTTTCCACAGTCATCCATGTACTGTTTTAGGTCTTTACCCTGAAAAAGCACAGCATTTTACTGTATGATAACACAGTTTTCAGAATGCATGGCTGATTAACTTAATAGCAACTAATTTTTTTAAAGAAAATTGTTCATCAGGAAAAGATACAGAATGCTCCACCTAATCTATTTAACTACCAATAAATAAACAACAATGGTCCTGTGGCTGTTAAAAAAGTCTAACTTTCTATTATTAAAGAAAAATAAAATACTGAGTATTTTGTAAATGTTTACCAGATACTCAAGGACCAGAGTCAAAAATTTATCTGGGTGAACAATGTCAAGTAAGGTTACTATGTTTGCATGTTTTAAATACTTTAAGAGTGAAACTGTCAAACAGAAATGGAAGACAATTGTTTAATCTGTGGATGGCCGAATTTTATAAAAGCTTGAAGTAAGTTTAACATATAAAACAACTGTTGTAATATTCTCTTAAGTTAAAAACAGAAATTTGCCAAGGGGATGAGTGGTAGAAAAATTGAAGGTATGAACTTTTACCACTTTCATGATTTTGAGTTTGATATTATAGTACCTAAGATCATCTCTAATATTACAACTCACCATCTTCTGCTTTTTATTTCTTTTATGATAACTTTTTGAGCCTCTGTGATTAATTTATATACAGTTCAAGGCAGGCTTTCTTCTGCTATGTTGCTAATCAGTTGGCTCAAACATTATTTACTTATTTGTTTTGTCACCAGGGATTGAACCCAAGTCACATCTCTAGCCCCTCTGCTTTTTGTTTAATTTTTATTTTGAGGCAGTGTCTAGCTAACTTGCTTAGGTTCTTATTAAGTTGCTGAGGCTGACTTCAAACTTATGACCCTGCCTTGGCCTCCTGAGCATAGGGTTTGAATGTATTTACCACCATGTCTGAATCAAATCAATTTTGAATAATTCACTTTTTAAAAAATGGTATCATGACATGTTTATATACAGTTCATTTATTTCTTATATTTAATATATGCAGTTAATTTACAGTTACCATGCTTCCCATGTAACAATATGTAAAATTTCCCTATCAGATATTTGTCTATGTCATTACTTTTAATGACTTCATAGTCTTTCACTATACATTAATAATATTTATTTCTTCCTACCAAATGTTAGTTTTAGAAATAATTTTTAAAGGTCTAATCATGTCTTCCAGTCACTTATTATTTCTATCTGCTTTTATTTATTAAAATTACTCTTATAAAATATTGGTTTTAAAACAGTCTAAATAAGTATAGCTTCTCTTATAGCTATACTGGGTGTGCCTTCTTCGTGTTCCAAACAGATCTCTTTTAATGCCACCAAATTCTCTGTCAGCTTACTTCTTTCTTTAAAAACTGTTGCATATGTACCCTATAATACATATTTTGGAAGAACAAGTCAAGAGTATCATAAGAGGGTTACAATGAAGAACAATAAAGAGCCCTAACTGAATTTCTAATTTCTAAGCATGCTAAATTCCATCTTGCAAAGAAAACTACATAATGTCTAGTATTAGATTTTCTTATGGCAAAGATGACTTACAGTTACATACACATAGCTTCCATGTTTTTATAAGACCAAAAATTGTCTCAAAAGTATAAAACAAGAATTTAATTTACTTTTTGTGCTTTATTTTAAATTAAAGTTTGGATCAATAGTATTATAATCAAAGGTGCTTTCCCTGTAACACTGAAGCACACTGAGCACATTAAATGAAAGAATAATTATACTGTTAAATCAAAAAAAGTTTTACCCAGGTTTTCAAACTTTTTATAATCTTTACACATTAATTCTTTAAAAAAGAAAAGACGTTTCCTTATCAAATGTTGATTATTTTCCCTCCTGCTGTTTATTTTTTTATTATTCCTTTTTTATTTCTTACTGTTTATTTTTTACTTTTTACTTATTATTTTCTTGCACATTATTACTGTGGAAGATAGAAAGTTTCTAAATTAGTTGCATTACAGGTAGCGACAAGTTCAAGAAAAAATCACATTTTAAGTATTTCTTAACCTTCAATGGAATGTTTTTATCTCTAAAGTTATTTTTCAGAAATTTTAAATCATGCAATTTCCCATGACAGCAGAGAGAGGAGATTGCTAGGAGGCTAAACACACAAATGCCTGTTGTGTTACCAAAAAATCTAAATATTTTCTGTTTCAATAAAAGATTTTAAACCTATTAAAATACTCATTTCCTCTCAAACTGATAGGATACTTACAAGAATTGAATGTTTCAATCCTCCTAATTTTGTTACCTTTTCAGAACAAGACAATTTTTTAGACAATCATGTTCACAATTTTTTATGGTTGGCAAAACCATACACTTAGATGATGAATGAGAAATTCTTACATTTTTAAAATAAGAATTTACTTACCTTTCCAAACTTTTCCAATTTTATGTAGGCTTCCATTTTCCCAAGTCCAATTTCTGACTGCAAGTAAAACTATGATAAATTGAGTATTTATTCTAAAAATTGTATCTGTCCCTCAACTTCTAAAACTCTCCAATTCTATAGTATTTAAGAAGAGAAAGAGTTGGTTACAGTCAAATTGTTGAACATCTATCAAGTTTCAAAATATACTTGATGTTGAAATATTGAAAGGGTCAAAAGCATCAGTATTCATAATTGAAATAGTCAACCTACTTTATATATGGATTGGATAATGGTCTGCAGTGAATGCCTTGTTTTATTTTGAGACCCCAAATTTTAAACTACCACAGACTTAGATTTTAAGATACTAAAGAATCTTGTAAAAATTAGTATTTGATTTTCCTTTTAACTAGATCACAAAATAGTTTTCTGATCTATCTTTGAATTCCTATGGAGACATTAAACCAAAAAGATACTATTTTTTTCAGGTTCTCCAATCAAAATACAATTAAAAAGAAAATGAACTTTCATTCTAGTAAAGATCAGGAAACATGCAAACACAAAACCAATAATGTAAATCTCATTTTTCCCTCCTTGAAAGATTTGAAAGTGAGTTCCCAAATCCTTTCTTTAAACCTTAAACTCACTGCTTATATTATATTGAGTCAATAAATGGGGTAGATGGAATATATCAAAATATGTCACAGAAATCCAATATATCCAATGTATATTTTAAAAGAAAATTAAAAAATATAAACAACCTTAACAACAAACATTAAAAAAAATACAAACAGGTGGAAAATAGAAAATGAGAGAACAAAATAAAAAAGCTGTAAACAGAAGCCAAGAATAAGCATTTTCTTAAAAATATTTTCTAGAATCCATTTGCAATAGTAGAAGATACAATAATAACCTAAAAAATATTCACTTCTTGCATAGATGATGCTAATGTCCTTAAATAAAAAGCTAGTTAAAGGATATATTGCATAATTTCAGTTTTCATAGGTATATAAATCATATTAAGTTATTAAAAAATTGCATTTTACTCCAATCCTAGAAAATCAAATATGCATTTTTTTCTGGAGCTGTCAAATAAAATAAAACTGATACTTGGTGAATAGACTTGGCATCACTTACTACTTTAGACAAAACAATAAATTTTCAAAATTTGAATGGCCAAAAGTAGAAGTCCTGCAAAAAAATTGTTTTACCCTTTTGTTACAATGACATACACCAAGTTAAAATGATGTAGAAAACTGCAGGTCCAACTAAGAAGTGCTTAATTCAATTTTGATAAACTAAAATTCTAGTCATAGGTAGTGTATTACTATATGACTGAAGAAGGCTTATTTTTGTTTTTTTGGTTTTTTTGTTACCTTTTCTCTTTATGTATATGAGGTTTTTTATGAAAAACATTAAATTAGAGAAAAGAAGTTTTAGAATCATCATATACTACCTACCCAGGTACTGTCTTGTATGTAACTTATTATTTAGTAAATTATTGCTTTCTACTACCAATAGCTGTGTGGAATAATGAAGCAAAACTACAAGATACAACACTTTCCAGAAATGAATAAAGATTTTTTAGTTCATTATAGATAATAAAGCCAACAGCCCACTCTCTGGTACATGACAATCTGATTCCAATAATTTTGCACTTTACATAAAAAGTGTGGTTTACAATGTTAACAAAACTATGATAAAATGTCATTTTCTTATACCTATCTGTGGAATTCAGAAGTTTAAATTTACAAACACAGAATTATTGCACATTCAACTTGAATTTTAAGTTTTGGGTCATCTTTTACTTAGAGAAAATAACACTACTTTGAAAACAAACATAAGCCAATATGAACAAAACAATGAGTATCCAGAAAAAGGATATATAAAGTCATTGTCTATAACAATGAGAATACATAACTGTGACCTAGAAATCTATTCTCTCATCAGTAGAAAAATTTTCTTACTCATTCATGTATGTTAAGTAAATTTGAGAATACCCTTAGACATTGGTCTATTGGTGATCATGACAAAAAAATAGAGTTTGCTTTAAATATTAAGAAAGTGAAAAAAATAGATTACATAAGTGTACTGACTATAAATTCATCTTTTTACAGGTGAAAAGTTACTATACAATGTAAGGAATGATTTTAAAGGATACATGAAAAATTTAAGACTACAAAGAACCAACTCTTCAGACAATAAAATTTAATGACATTAAGAGAAACAACACTAGTCCTAACCCTAAACCACTTGTTTACAATAAAAATGAATTAGAAAAAAATCAATGACACTAGAATATGATAAAAAAATTTTTTAAGAGTAACATGTTGGCAGTAATTAACTGTGTATTTCAGCTGGTGGAGGGGATTGTGAATGTTCCCAATGCAAATAAATAATGAATATTTAAGATGACAGATATGCCAGTTACACTCATCTGTTCAGCACACATATATAAATGTATTGAAATGTCATTATACCCAACAAATATATAAAATCATGTGCCAATTAAAAATAAAATATACAAAGAAAAAAATTATCATACTGTAATTATGAAGTTAAATTTGAATAATCAGTCTGTAATAGAAACAGTATCACTGAATTCCACCCATGCAATAAAGTGGATAATTCAAATAAAAGGCAGTTACATTAGTGAACTATCAGATCCTGATGCAAAGAGTAAAGTATACTGCAATACCCATTTTAATAATTTCCAACCTTAAGGATTTAATGACCACACCTGAATATTAATTACTATAATTAATGAATTTTTAAATGGAATTTTTAGAAAAATTGTTTATGTTTGTATCTGTTGGACACAAGATTAACAATAGATATAATCACTAGCTTTATTTATATACTCTCCAGTGGAAAGTATTCAGAGGACAGAAGACAAAACTCATTAATTTAACATTTACCAAGCACATTGTTAGGTGCTGAGCATACACTGAAGAAGACACACATGATCCCTTCTTTTATGAGTTCAAAATCTAGAATGAGTTGCACCTTACTTTGAATATTTTAAAACTTTAAAAGTTGCATAAAAGCAGAAATAGCTAAAACATAACAATGGACTTTATATTTTAATATAATATAAAAACTCCCTTAATTCTGCTTTCCAGACAAAAGACAATCATTTTTCTGACATTTCATTGTTCTAAGAAAATACTTCACTTTTTGACAGCCCAAGCAAATTTCTATTCAGATAGCTCTTACAACAAAAGCACATGAAGACTAAAAGTATGTATACATAAGATTAATTACAACTTGTAATCAGTCTTCCTATAATTCAGTGTACTTTGTAAGCAGTAGAAAGTACAACAAGAGACTTCTAGGTGACTTTGTTTCTAGCAACATAATTCATGCAGCACAGTCATCAAATGTATTAAACTGGAGATGCATTTCCAATTTTGTTTTAGAACAAGTGAAGAACATGCTGAGATTCTACAGGTACCATGGTAAAGGTGCGTATGTATTGAAAAACACTGTGGACAGCAGGAGGTTACTTCAAACACCCATCTCCTTTCCTATGATAATTACCAAATTGCTCTATTTGGCAGAAATGGGTTTTGCTCCTTGACATGTGGGGACAGAAAAGAGATTAAAAACGTCAATTCTCCTGCCCCCCACTTTTTTTTTTTACAAAAATTATCAGCACAGGAATGAGAAATTCACACAGTGGGAAGAAATAAGCATCAATTAGAGATGTACCTAATCTCTAATTTTAATATAATGACACATGTTCATATATAGATTTTCATCTATTTATGTTACACTTAAAAGTCTCATAAAACTTCTACTGGGTATGCTATTATTGGAAATGCAACAAAACTCTGATGAATTCTGAGTATCAGCATATAAGATTACCCATTAGTTTAATAATTAACTGTGTTAAGAGAATACTTTAATTATTTTTAATCATATACAAGTATTGCATACCACTTCCCAATCCAGTAACCAGTATCTTTAATATGAGATATTATTACTAAATATAACATGGTATCCTGGATGGAATTCTGGGACAAAAATGGTTGGTAATAGAAAACTAGTGAAATTTGAATAAATGTGGAGTTTAGTAAATAGTAATGTAACAAAATTTGTTGTTTGTACAAAATATATTAAAGTAACATTCTACTAATAATAGGAATAACTGGGTATATAGTAAAATTACTGTATTTGCTTTCTAATTCTTTTGCTAACCTAAAATTAAAACAATTTATTTAAATAGAAAGTTAATGGGAAAGATGAACTTAAGGAAGGGAGACTGAATATAAAAGGATTTTATAGGTATAACAGATATTCCAATCACCCTGAACAGAAGATATGGAATAAAAGGGCAACATGATTGAAAAAAAGAAAGTGTAGACAGATTTTCATGATGTTATTCAGAAAATGGGGGAGTTTCAAGTTTATAGCATTTGTTCTATTATGTAGAAGAGATCAGCTCTTTGCTTAGAATAAGACAGTGCAATATGCAAAACTGAGGCTCCACTTGAGGTAGATGATGATTGACTTATAGATCTCATCAGCCTTCTTTGTCACCCCCTCCAGCTAAAATGAATTCTAGGATTCATTTTCTTAATTCCCATCTAAGATGTAGGTTATGTGATACATGGAAATTTGAACTCTTAATAATATATGTGAAAAATATTTGTTTTTACCCAACTGCTTTCCATCCATTTGTAACCTCCCCCTTGTTCTTCAAACATGAAGTCTAAGATTCAGAGTGATATATTGAAGAGTAAAACTCACTGAAGAAAAAATCTAATTTTAGATACATAATGAATATGGCATCTATGTAAACTTGAATTCTAAGTGTAGTAAAAAATAATTCTCTTTTCCTACCCATTTTCTACTATCCCATTTATTTACCTACTTCCCACCTTCAAATATAAACACAAGGTAATGATTTTTCATTTTGAAGAATAATTTTTGAATATATATTAAGAACAATCTGGTTAGTAATGTAAATGATAATAAAAGGGATGCATGGATAGAAACCAAAATATAGCTGGCATGATTAATCTGAAACTTATGAGACATTTCAAAATCAAAATGCATGGGTAGTGCATAGGAAAAAACAACAATAATAAAAACTCTAAACATTAAGCATTCATAATAGTGTTTCACATAGACTGCAAGAGACAACTCTTTTTAAATGACATATTTGAGAACTGCATAGTAAGGGTTGGGGACAGAGCTCAATGGTAAAGTACTTACTTAGTATGTTGGAGACCCTGGGTTTGATAATTTCCCAAAAAAGCTATCACATGGTTTTAAATCATTCTTTCCCTACTAATCAGAACAAATGTAGTTCAGAATTCATCTAAGTACAAATATTTTATAAAAATTGATAGTCAAAGAAAGTTTTGACCAGAAAATCAAGTGACAAAATATATTTTATAATGTTTTAAATAGTGATGTGCAAAACTATGATAATCACAGACATGTACCAAAATCAAGTTGATACACTTTGTCAATGATCTCAGAGTGCATACAGAATAAAGAAATTATACACTTTAGAATATCTCATCAAAACAGAAGCATTTGTGAATTTTAAAAAAATCTCATGATATAATATATTGAAAAGAGATAAGTAGCTGTGAGAACCACAGAAGTCATCATCAATCGTTCCTCTCTCAGATATAAAGTTTAGCTGGGTACCAGGTCCTGTCTATCTTTTCTCAGCCTGACCTTTAGGGTCTGTCTTCTACTTTCTATTTCCATATGATTTTCACACCATAACTAATTTGGAATAAATCAAAATTCATCTACATGTCTCTTGTCTATCTCTCCCTATAGTTCATTCTCTCTACTTTTCCTTAAGCTATTATTTGAAAGAAAAAGGTGATCGTGTCAGCCGTTGTTTAAATAAACACTTTTTATTACATGGGAGGTTCACACTCCTTGAATGCATAGCTCATTCTTTTTATACTCTGGTTCATCCTATCCTTTCAAATTCTATTTTAAAATAAATTATTAAATATCAACCCTTTTTATCTGTTACAATTTTTCTAACATAACATACAAATTCCTATCTCTGAATTTATTGCATGAAATTTCCTCCTCTTAGAATGCTCTTTGTTCATGGATTTATTTTCAAATTGACAAATTCCTAATCATTGTTCAAGAACACTCTCAAGTTCTTCCTTCTCTGAAGACTTATGATTTGCAAACACTTACTTTTTGCCCATTTTATTTATCACACTTTATATGTATCCCTAGTAGAGGACTCTAGTCATTCAAAATACATAATATAAAATAACCTGAACTTATGTCAAAGAACAAAATGCACCAGGAAAAGCTGCTCTTTCAATAACAAGTGCTAGGACAATTTCTACATTCTAGAAGATATTTGTAGAACATAAAACTGACAGAGTTCCTTTATGTGGAATGTAAAGAATTCCTATAAATCAGTAAGGAAAAGGTACAAAAAGAAGTAGGAAATAGACAACAGACTTGGGCAATTAATCTACAAAACAGGATACCTAAATGACCAACAAACATATTTAAAATTGTTCAACTTAGACAATGAAATGCAAAATAAAATCACAATGAGGCCACTATTTTACCAGAAAAGTTAAAATTAAAAAGGACAAAGACAGCCTTAAAAATGGGTAAGAAGACCAATCAGAACTATCATACATTGATGTTGAAAGTATAAATTAGTACAACTACTTTGGAAAACTTTTTATATTTTCTAGGAAAGCTGAACATATATATACAATATGATCCAATAATTCCATTCCAACGTATGAAGTGTTATGAATGTTAAGCAAAAAAACATTCACAGGAAAGGTTTTAGCACTTTCTGATAATAGTAAAATTCTGAGTAGAAGCAAAATGACCATCAACAGAATTGTAAAAGTGCAATACACTAAAAAACCACAATATACTTATACAGTAAAACAGCATGCAGCAAAAAATGAAATATCACTATATGCAACAACGTAAATAAAACTCACAAACTTAACAGAGCAAAAGGAACCAACCACAAAAATTCATACTGTACACTTTCATACATATCAAGATATAAAGTATTTAGTATATGTGTACGTACATACATAGCAAATGTATAAATAATATATATTTGCATGTTTATGTAAATTTTTGAAAATATATTTCTATACTGAATTACACAAATTTCAGTGGTTTAAATAAGAAGAATCAGAATAAAATAATTAAGCATTATAAAGGTAATTAAGAATGTGTACTTAAGAGAATAAGAAAGTTCCAGGTATTAAAACATAGTATAAAATAATATGGTCAAAATAGTATGATGCATGCAGGTAAAACTAATCTTTGGTATAGAAGAGACAAGGATCACGGCTACAAGGTGAGGGGTATTAAATGAAATAAAAGGTAATAGAAGGGAATTTCTGGAACTTTTAAATTTTTATTCAACTGCGTACTACTCATACAGGTATGTTAACACTGCAGATACTCATTGAGTTGTAGGGTGATGATTTGGGTACTTCATAGGATAATCCATATATACTAACAAATGTTATTTGTATTTAGTACAGTACATCTAAGAAGATATATGTGGTACATATTCTGCATGTCTAGCATGTTTCAATAAAATTTACCAAAAATAAACTATAACATAGCTTAAATCACATTCCAATATGCATGAATGTTAAGGGTGCCAATAAACCCTAAAGAATGAAAAATGATAAAATTCATAAGGTTTATAATACATTAAATTAAGGACTGGTGTTGTAGCTGATTGACAGAGCTTGCCTAGCTTGTGCAAATTTTTGGGTTCAATTCCCATAACTGCCAAAAATGAAAAGATTTACATTCAGATAATAGAAAAATCAGATCTGATGTTGCAGGTAGATACTAAAAACTTACTAATAAAGCTCTATGATAACTCCAGTTCAATGGTTGATCAAAATGGTGGACTGTTGATCTGCAACTTTTCCAAATATCCTAGAAAATATCAGATATTCTGATATCTGCATGTAGGGATAACAACTTTATAAAATCCTACAAAAAGAAAAAAAAGAATTAATCAAAACAAAAAAGACAGGGCATTTGACTTTTGATTCATGTACTTTAGAGTATTATTTTGTAGCAATAATTAGCTGAAGTTAACTGCAGTTTCAAAGTTACCTACATTGATTATATATATTATATTGAAGGCAAAATATTTACTAGTGTAAGCAAAGGTAAATGATTCAGTTTTACAGAAATAATATAAGACAAATTGAACTCAATTATTTTGGGGTCATTCCATTAATAAATTAATCTTGAATTTACTTTGCAATTATTACACCATATGGTAGGAACATGCAGAAATAACATGTGAGCAGTAGAAATAATTTAAAAAGTAGATATTTTTATTTTAAATACAATATGTGAAAGAAAATTAAAACATTTTATTTTTGCTGTTAATAGAAATAGAAGTTGTTCTCTTTCACTTGACTGAAGCCAGAATTGGGGACAGGCAGTTAGTGTAGAAAGAGTGGATCAGGTCAAATCGAGGAAATGGAAGCCATAAAATTCATCTGCCTTTGGAAGTTGGAGACTGCCTCTGGGAGAATGGAATGTCAATGATCTCTGGAGCCCATAGATTACCAAATTTACCTGCTCTTATCAAGGACTTTAAGCAAGGAGCTGCTAATTAATTAATCCCCTGGACCGTTGCCTGGCTGAATCATTTTGGCCCTTCCCCTGTCCCATCCACTTCTCACTTTATTCCTCTCACCTGAAAAACCAGACCTAGTCATGTAGACAGGAAGGAGACATAAAGGGGGAGAGAATTGGAAAATAAAAGAGACCTTTACCTATAAAAGATGTAGGGTTTACTCACTTCTTGGGACTTTAGAACATTATCCATGGCCCTCTACTCCCTCCAGAGAGAACTGTGTATTATTACCTTTAAATAAAACCTGCTTATTATGCTTGCCTTGGCATGCTTTTCTAGTGTTCAAACTTCAACATTAGAGGAAGCAGGACTCATTGCTGGTAAACTGCGGTATCATACTATAGAACGTGAGTTGAGACACACTTTAAGGAGAAACTTGCCTCTATCATCACATCAAGAAATTTAAATTCTATAAAAAGAAATCCTTTTATAATAAAATCATGAAAAATAAAAGATAATAAAGGAACTGTGTGTACAGTCACAAATTTTTTTCTGTCACACTTAAAAAATATTAAAAGATTTAAACATGACATATTTATAGCAACAGTTGAAAATTTTCCTACCTCAATGAAAAGTAGATCAAAATATAATGCTTAAATATGTAGAGATGGTTGCAAGAATACATAGGCAATACCCAGGAAGCAAATTTAATGAAGAAAGAACTGAAAGTCAAGAACTCTTAAGCAAAAGCATACTGTCACTTTCTTGTTAGGGGTTGCTGATACTGGCAGGAAAGAGCTTGGATATAGTTGCACAGTGGGATAAAATGTGAAGCCTTGGGTGTCTAAACTGCAACTGAGACCTCACAGAAACACCAGTCTCTTGCAAATTATTATGAGAAAGTTTGGTAGTCTCAGACTATGACTAAAGCTTGAATGTTACCTGACACAACCAAATTATGTTATTAACAAACAAGTATGATTCAAACACAACTAATCATTGGTAGTTTTGATCCCATCAATAAAAATGAAAGCAACACAGGTTTATGTCCGAAATTTACTAAATCTGTCAGTGGGATAAAATGTTTCTTTGCTGTAGTAGTTTTTGAGAACCAGAAGAACATTTAATTGCCCAATTTTTGTGCCATTTACTACATAATACCTAGATATCCATTAAATTTAAATTTCATCTCATTACCTAAAACTTTCAACATTGCTTTCTTAAATCTAGACCAAGAACCCAGTATAAGAATAAATATTTTTGTATGGTTCCTGAACTAAACATGTTTTTGGTTGTTTATTTTGTTTTATTTAATTATTTATTTATTTATTTATTTATTTATTGAATTTTAGATGTTACCAATCAAAGAAAGGAATATGCAACACAGACTACAGTCCACAAAACCTAAAAATGTTCTAACAAACCCCTGGTTTAGACAATCAACAGTCAGCCAAGCCCTGACCTGTAGTGTTTGCTGAGTTCCATTGGCAATAGTCCTCCCCAGCAGACTTCATGATACAAACACAACACTGAATGTGTAAAAATGGGAAGAATATGCAGGAACACATCATTACATGGAACTTCATGATAAATACACCATAGAAGTAACTCTTACCACATAGATCACAATAGTAAAACCACTAGAACAATCAGAAATAATTACTCTTGCATATTCATACTTTTGCTTCTGAATTTATCTTAATTATAACTCTATATGATTAAAAATTAATAATAGCCATGTTTAACAGGCAAAATTGCTGAAAATTTAAGAATCATCTCTCAGTGTGAGCTGACTGCAGCACACCATTCTGTAAGGTAACACCTGAACAGGTAAAGGCTACACACTTTACCCATAAATAAAGACTGCATGAGTTCATATTTCCAAACTTCATGAAATACATCAGGAAATAATCTGCGATGGCAAGAAAGAATGTAAGCAATAGAAAAAATGCTCAGAAACTTCAGTAAATATAATTATCTAATGAAAAAAATAAAATTTTTCTGTTTAACTGAGTGTGGTGGCATACACCTGTAATGCTGAGGCAGGATGATGGTGAGATCAAAGCCAGTCTCAGCAAAAGTGAGGCACTAAGCAACAGAGTGAGACTCTGTCTCTAAATAAAATATAAAATAGGACTGGGGATGGTGACTCAGTGGTTGATTGCCCCTGAGTTCAAGCCTGGTGCCCAACAAAACTTCAAGAAATTTTGAATTGTTATAAATAAAACATAGCATGTTGCAAAAGTCAAATCAATCATGAATTTAAAAAAAAAACCCACTAGGGCTGTCATTGAGACTCAGTGGTAAAGTGTGCAGTCAGCACATGTGAGGCACTTGGGTTCACTCCTCAGCATCACATAAAAATAAATAAATAAAATAAAGGCCTTGTGCCCATCTGCAACTAAAAAGTTTTGGAAAAATTTTAAAATTAGACACCACCAAAAATGATCAGGGAAGTACACATAAAATAAATAGAAACTTTCAGATATGTATTTTCCTGGATCTTTAAAAGGAAATAATAATAAAAGAGTAACATCTGAGGTAATAATTTAATTACTCTACTTGTCTATAGTGATTATTTCAAGAATTAATGAGGTATGATCCTAAATTAAGTACCACACTAAGCTGCCAATAATTTTGAAATTCTGCATGTCCTTTTTATGGAATTTGGTTCCTTTCTCATGAACAGGTTTTCAAATATTACTTCTCTGTAGTATTGAAAATATCCTCTCTAGAACCTTCCATCTTTCTGATGTCCTTCCTACTCTTAACTTTTTTTTTTTAAACTGGCAAAGAGAAAGCAGATAATAAAGGCTGGCAGACTAAAACCTAACACCATGTATGTTCTACACTCAGAAAGTTGGATAAAATAGACAAATAATCAAATTACTAAATCTGCTTCCTTTTCTGGGCATTGCCATGATATAGCCAAGGCTTCCTCCCATAACACTGTGGGGTCTTAACAATGGGGGTTTCTTGAAAGAATCTGTGTACTGGTGGAGGAAGGAATGCATGCTGTGAGATGGTGGATGCCTGCAGGCTTCACCACAGGTTCTGTGGTTCACAGTATTTGAAAATTGTTCCATCACCAGCCCAAGATTCAGGATCACATGGAAAGGATTTGAGAAAGCAAAGCAGAAAATGAAAGTTGTAAGAGAGATGACTACATATAAACTCATGTCTAGGACTATTCATACAAATGAGTACAGTTAAAATAATTTCTTATAAAAAATAAGTATAAAAATATTTTAATTTAGCTAGTTTCTATCCCTTTCTCATGTAATAAAAATTAGTACATAATCACAAATCTAATATAATCATTTTATATATTTGCTGACTTTATCTCAAGATTGTTTATATCCATTCCTTCATGAATTCACTACCTAGTATGTGCTTTATGATGAAACATGCTATAGAATATAAAAGATATAATCCTTCCCTAAATGAACTTATATTCCTATTGAGAGACATCAAGGAAAGTGTCAATTGGTGAATTAAACAAAATAGCTTAATTATCACTTATACAGAGACTATGAAATTATTGTCCCAAATTTGAGATTTTAATATAAAGAATCTTTAAACAATCACAGGTCTATTACCAAGCAGAAACATTCCTAAAATATAATGCTTTGAAATTATTTAGGCCAGGTGCAGTGGTACATGCCTATAATCCCAGTGGTTCAAGAGACTGAGGCAGAATAATTGCAAGTTCAAAGCCAACCAAGGCAATCTAGCCAGGCTCTAAGTAACTCAACAAAACTCTCTCTTTAAATAAAATACAAAAAGGCTGAGGATGTGGATTAGTGTTTAATTGCCCCTGGGTTCAATCCCTGGTACCAAAAATAAAAGTTATTTAGTTATAAGTGGCAAATAATATGAACAAGATTTTATAAACCTGTTTCAACTTTTTAAAGTATAACCCTAGGAACAGAATAGCTGCTTCATATGATAATTTTATATTTAAATGTGAGGGGAAATGTTATGAATTAATTTTTGAAAATTAAAAAACATTAAATTAAACATTTAAAAAATCAAAATAGCTCAGAATTCTCTATTCTTGCAAGTACTTTAGAAAAAAATTCTACACCTCTCTTTAGTGTAAAATAATTTTTATTCTATTAACAACAAACCTAAACTCCATAAGGAAACAATGTGAATGGAGAAATTATCAGGCACTGACCAAAAAGATGCAGAATTTCTGTTAAAGCTATTAGTGAAAGCAAGGGAATAAGCAATATCAGATTATGGTAGTCCTTGCTACCTGCAATCTCTTCAATAGCTATTATGATATCCTAAAATATTATATTGAAGTAGGAGGATCACCAAACCAAAAGCCAGCAATTTATCAAGACTTTCAAAATGAAAGCTAAAAAGAACTAGGTATACAGTTCAATGGTAGAGTAGTCCTGGGTTCAATTACAAGTACCACCCCTCCCTCCACAGAGAAACCTGTCCCATAAACCACCCATGAAGTTGCATACTGTGCTTATTTTATTTCTGGATATCACTGGCAAATATAATGGCAAGGCTTTTCTACCTTAAAAATGAATGAGCTGGGCATGCTAACAAGGATCACAAGTTCAAAGATAGCCTTAGCTATGTAGCAAGGTCCTAAGCAATTTAGCAAGATCCTAAACAAATTACCAAGACCCCATCTCAAAGTGCTAAAAAGGGCTAGAGATGTGACTCAGTGGTGAAGCACCACTGGGATCAATCCCTGGTATCAAAAAACAAACAAACAAAAAATGCCCCTGAAAACACTTGATTTAAGGAATACCAAGAATTCAATGAGTTTCTGAAAGAAAATTAGAATTTTGTTTCAGGTATCTAGCAGATATCAAATGGTAAGAAAAATAGAAAATTTTAAGATAAATTTTGGGATTTGATACAAAGGCAATATTTCCCCTCCTCCATGTAACTATTACCAAATTATTATTTTAAATTGCTGCTAGCCCATCTCTCCTACCCCACATTAAACACAAAACAGCAGCTCTCAGTGAAGTCTCAGCAAGAGCTAGGAGATCTGGGACAATAGATACAATGCTGTAGACTTTGAAGCAAAGAAAAATACAGATAGAGTCTGTGACAAACATAAAATTGAAAAACAATAAAATTTATTCATGATGAACCTTAGATTTGGTAGATAGTCAATATGCATATAGCACATTGAAAAACTATTCTGAGATCACAAACAAATTTCACAAATGTTCTATGCATTATTAAGCTGCATTATTTCAGGTTATAAGACTAACACAAATATTTAAATGTCAACTTAAATGTCAAAATAGTTATTTAACAATTAGGATAATATAATGCAATATATCATTATTTATGAACTAGTGTAAAACAGAAATGTGGGATGGAATAATTTATTATGACTTGGGACAGGCATAGTAACAATGTTGGAGTGAAAGTAGAATATTCAAGTAAGCAAGAGAAATATATACAATGTTGCATTTCCTAAAACACCAGAGAATGAGAAAGAGAAATTAAAGGTTATTATGACTTTATCTAGATAGTAAATTTACATTGTTTATAAAGTAATTAAATTGGGGAAACAGCTCCATCCCAAATATGTAGTATTATCCTTCCTGCTATTTTCTTCAATAGTCATTTCTTCACCAAATTCAGATAATGATTCACCAATATTCTGGCATCCTCCAAGAGTGAGGAATGGCCTTCTCTTAAATTTTTCATACTATCAATTGAGTGTGACTTGAAAAAATTCTGAAAGAATGAACATAAAAGTGAAGTTATCAATATTTTACTGCTCAAGAAAACAATGTCATTCTGCATTTCCTGGGAATCTTCAAAATAGGAATATGATGAATATAGTCAGGAACTTTTCACTTTGCCAAGCATCACAAAATTCAACCTTTGATTTAAAAAGATGCATTTGCTAATTAATCCTATATTTGTCATTATTAAAATAAAAATTTTGCATAATTAGAATTCAATCATAATAATGAAATTTAGAAAGTTTAGAAATTTTATTAAAAAGTACTTTCTAAAAGATTCTATATCTACAAATCACAATCACATAGGAACCAGTCAGTAGATATCTTCAGATATAACCATGGGTTAGGAGAGGTAAAGAGGAAAGGAAAAAGAATAATCTTTGACCTTTTACTATCCCACTTTCATGTATTAGAAAATTTTCTAAAAGAAATGTCCTAGTCCAAGCCAGACCAATAACAAATAATTAGACTTAAAAGTAGGATTGACCTTGGACTTTATCCTCCACATTATAGCATCTCTGAAATCAGGATGCATTTCAAAATTAGTAGGATGTCAAAATGTAATTGAAGGTTTTTCAAGATGGTGGACTAGAGGGCAGCTGCATTTCACGTTGCTCTGGGACACAAGATTCAAAAGAGGAGATAGTGAGAGACTTGGGACCAACTCAAAGCCACTGGGTGAGTCTCTCCCATTGGGGAGGCATCCTGGATGGGGCGGTAGACCTGGAATGCAGGGAACTTTGTGAAGTAGAGTTGCTCAGCGAGACGCCCCTACCCCCACTGGAGCGGTAAACACAGACCACTGGGATCATCGTAGAGGAGGCGGCTCAGCACAGCACTTGGACTCGGAGCAACCACTGGGGCTCCGAGCGGCTGCCTGAGGAGGGGCTGCATGGCAAGCAGTTTGGACTCAGAATGATCACTTCTGAACACCGGGGGGTTGCCTGGAGGAAGAGGAGGAGTGCGGCGGGTCGCTTGGTCTAGGAGTGACTGCATGAGAGCAGTTACCATAGGAGGAGCTGAGTGGCGAGCTGTTTGAACTCAGAGTGACTGCTCCTGAGCACCGGGGGGTTGCCTGGAGGAAGAGGAGAAGTGCAGTGGGTCGCTTGGTATAGGAGTGATTGCATCAGAGTCACAGACGGTTGCCAGAGGAGGAGCTGCGAGGCGAGCTGTTTGGACTAAGAACGACCGCTTCTGAACACTGGGGGGTTGCCCGGAGGAAGAGGAGAAGCACAGGCGGGTCACTTGGTCTAGGAGTGACTGCATCAGAGCCACAGGCGGTTGCCAGAGGAGGAGGCGAGTGGTGAGTTGATTGGACTCAAAGCGACCGCTCCTGAACACTGGTGGCCTACCTGAAGGAGGAGCATGGTGGGTCACTTGGTCTCGGAGTCACCGCTCCTGAACACCTGGGGGGCTACCCCAAGGAGGAGGACGAACAGGGTGGGTCACTTGGACTCAGAGTGACTGCCTAGGGCTACGGGCGATTGGTGGGAGGAGGAGACGTGAAGTGAGTTGCTTGGACTCCTAATGATGGCCTAGAAAACCAGGCTGCTGTCCAGAGGAGGAGGTGTGTGGCAGGTCTCTGGGTCTCGGAGCTATTGTACGGGGCTCCAGGTGGCGACTCAGAGGAGAGGCTGAATAGCCAGACGATTAGGTGAAGAGCAGAGTCCCAGGAGCTAGGCGGCTTCTTGCTGGAAGAGCCGCACAGAGACACGCCTAGGGTCGGAGTAAAGTTTCCAGGACTGCAGGCAGCTTCTCTTAGGAGAAGCAGCTTAAGGAAACTTGCTTGTGAAGGGTGAGGCTCCCAGTCCCAGGAGGTAGGTCCGGGGCAATGGAAAGGTTGCAGAGGAAGACAGCCCAGCCCAGGCGGTAGTTGTAGATTGAGGGGAACCTAAAGGAGGGGAACTGACCAGCGAGACCTTCCCAAGGGTGAGTCTTCCTTGCCGGGTGAGGTTTTCGCACAGGGATGGTAAAACCAGAGACACAGGCACAAACAGGCCTTGCCTCAGCCCGCAGCCTAGTTTCCCATTGGATGACCATTGGTCAACAAGTGGAGGCACCTCTGCCCACTAGCAGGGAATGTACCCCACCTGAGGGTCACCAACCCTAGAGAGGCAGCTTCTTCGTGGAGCTCCTCATTATCAACTTCCTCCAAGACTTCAGGCTACTGAAGGATAAGAGGGGATATACTAGCAATCTTCAGGGATATTATAAGTCTATAGAGGAAATCTGAAATATCTTAATGACCCACTGATTCCTGAACAATATGAGAAAACAAAGGAAGAAAATGCCCCAAACAAATCTAGACGTTACATCAATAAAATCCAACGACAGCATGACAGAAGAAATGACAGAAAGGGAATTCAGAATGTACATATTTAAAATGATTAGGGAAGCAAATGATGAGATGAAAGAGCAAATTCAGGCATTGAATGATCGCACCAATCAACAGTTAACAGAGCAAATACAGGAAACAAAAGATCATTTCAATAAAGAGTTAGAGATATTGAAAAAAAAACCAAACAGTAATCCTTGAAATGAAGGAAACAATAAACCAAATTAAGAACTCCATAGAAAGCATAACCAATAGGATAGAACACCTGGAAGACAGAACTTCAGATATTGAAGACAAAATATTTAACCTTGAAAACAAAGTTGAACAAACAGAGAAGATGGTAAGAAATCATGAACAGAATCTGCAAGAACTATGGGATATCATGAAAAGGCCAAATTTGAGAATTATTGGGATTGAGGAAGGTTTAGAGAAACAAACCAAAGAAATGAAAGATCTATTCAATGAAATAATATCAGAAAATTTTCCAAATCTGAAGAATGAAATGGAAAATCAAGTTCAAGATTCTTATAGGACTCCAAATACACAAAATTACAACAGACCCACACCAATGCACATTATAATGAAAATACCTAACATACAAAATAAAGACAGAATTTTAAAGGCTGTGAGAGAAAAGAACCAAATTACATTCAGGGGGAAACCAATACGGATATCAGCAGATTTTTCAATCCACACCCTAAAAGCTAGGAGGGCCTGGAACAACATTTTTCAAGCTCTGAAGGAAAATGGATGCCAACCAAGAATCTTATACCCAGCAAAACTTACCTTCAAATTTGATGATGAAATAAAATCATTCCATGATAAACAAAAGCTAAAAGAATTATAAAAAGAAAGCCAGGATTACAGAACATTCTCAGCAAAATATTCCATGAGGAAGAGATAAAAAAACAAAGAAGCAAATCAGCAAAGGGAGGAATTATCTTAAAGGAATTGTCAAATAAAGGAGGAACAAAGTTGTGTCAAAAAATGAATAAATAAATAAATAAAAATTTAAATATGAACCAAATGACCGGGAATACAAATCATATCTCAATATTAACCCTGAATGTTAATGCCCTGAATTCATCAATCAAAAGACATAGACTGGCAGATTGGATTAAAAAGAAAGATCCAACAATATGTTGCCTGCAAGAGACTCACCTCATAGAAAGAAATACACATAGACTAAAGGTGAAAGGATGAGGAAAAACATACCATGCACATGAACTCAGCAAAAAAGCTGGAGTATCCATCCTCATTTCAGATAATGTGGACTTAAAGCCAAAGTTAGTCAGAAGGGATAAAGAAGGACATTTCATTCTGCTTAAGGGAATCATAAATCAGCAAGATATAACAATCATAAACATCTATGCCCCAAACAGTGGCTCATCCATGTATGTCAAACAAATCCTTCTCAATTTTAGAAACCAAATAGACCATAACACAATAATACTAGGTGATATTAACACACCTCTCTCACCATTGGACAGATCTTCCAAACAAAAATTGAACAAAGAAACCATAGATCTCAATAACACAATCAATAATTTAGACTTAACCGACATTTATAGAATATACCATCCAACGAAGTGCGAACACACATTCTTCTCAGCAGCACATGGATCCTTATCAAAAATAGACCATATATTATACCACAAAGCTAATGTCAGCAAGTACAAGAAGATAGAGACACTACCTGGTATTCTATCATATCATAATGGATTGAAGTTAGAAATAATTGAAAGAGTAAAAAACAGAAACTACTCCAACACCTGGAGATTAAACAATGTGCTATTATATGATGAATGGGTAACGGAAGATATTAGGAAGAAAATTAAAAAATTCTTAGAGGTAAATGAGAACAATGAAACATCATATCAAAATCTCTGGGACACTATGAAAACAGTACTTAGAGAAAAATTTATTTCATGGAGCACATTTAATAAAAGAAGTAAAACTCAACAAATAAATGACCTAAGACTACAGCTCAAAGCCCTAGAAAAAGAACAGACCAACACCAAAAGTAGTAGAAGACAGGAAATAGTTAAACTCAGAGCTGAAATCAATGAAATTGAAACAAAAGAAACAATACAAAAAATTGACAAAATAAATAGTTGGTTCTTGGAAAAAATAAACAAATTGATAAACCTTTAGCCACACTAACAAAGAGAAGACGAGAGAAAACCCAAATCACTAAAATTCGGAATGAACAAGGAAATATCACAACAGACATGACTGAAATAAAAAACATAATTAGAAGCTATTTTAAAAATCTATACACCAACAAAATAGAAAATTTCGAAGACATCAACAGATTTCTAAAGACATATGAATTGTGTAAACTGAACGAGGAGGACATACACAATTTCAATAGACCAATTTCAAGTAATGTCATAGAAGAATTCATCAAAAGCCTACCAACAAAGAAAAGTCCAGGACCAGATGGGTTCTCAGCCGAGTTCTACAAAACCTTTAAAGAAGAGCTCATTCCAATACTTCTCAAAGTATTCCATAAAATAGAAGAGGAGGGAAACCACCCAAACTCATTCTATGAAGCTAATATTACCCTGATACGTAAACCAGACAGAGACACAGGGAGGAAAGAAAATTTCAGACCAATATTCTTAATGAACATTGATGCAAAAATTCTAAACATAATTTTAGCAAATTGCATACAAAAACATATTAAAAAGAGAGTGCACCATGATTAAGTGGGTTTCATCCCAGAGATGCAAGGTTGGTTCAACATCAGGAAATCAATAAATGAAATTCACCATATCAATAGACTTAAAGTCAAGAATCACATGATTATTTCAAAAGATGCAGAGAAAACATTTGATAAAATACAACATTCCTTCATGCTCAAAACACTAGAAAAAATAGGGATAGTGGGAACATTCCTTAATATTGTAAAGGCCATCTATGCTAAGCCCATGGCTAATATCATTCTAAAAGGTGAAAAACTGAAAGCCTTCCCCCTAAAAACTGGAACAAGGCAGGGATGCCCTCTTTTACCACTTCTTTTCAATATCATCCTTGAATCTCTAGCCAGAGCAATTAGACAGACCAAAGAAATTAAAGGGATACGAATAGGAAAAGAAGAACTCAAACTATCCCTTTTTGCTGATGATATGATCGTATACTTAGAGGAACCAGGAAATTCCACTAGAAAACTTTTAGATCTCATTAGTGAATTTAGTAAAGTAGCGGGATTTGAGATCAATGCACAAAAATCTAAGACCTTTTTATACATAAGCGATGAATCTTCAGAAAGAGAAATTAGGAAAACTACCCCATTCACAATAGCTTTGAAAAAAATAAAATACTTGGGAATCAATCTCACAAAAGAGGTGAAAGACCTCTACAATGAGAACTACAGAACACTAAAGAAAGAAATTAATGAAAACCTTAGAAGATGGAAAGATCTTAAATGTTCTTGGATAGGCAGAATTAATATTGTCAAAATGGCCATACTACCAAAAGTGCTATACAGATTCAATGCAATTCCAATTAAAATCCCAAGGACGTAACTTACAGAAATAGAGCAAGAAATTATGAAATTCATCTGGAGAATAAATAACCCAGAATTGCTAAAGCAATCCTTGGCAGAAAGAGTGAAGCAGGGTTATCGCAATACCAGATCTTCAACTCTACTACAAAGCAATAGTAACAAAAATGGCATGGTATTGGTACCAAATTAGAAAGGTGGATCAATGGTACAGAATAGAGGACACGGATACAAGCGCAAATAAATACAATTTTCTCATACTAGACAAAGGGGCCAAATATATGCAATGGAGAAAAGATAGCCTCTTTAACAAATGGTGCTGGGAGAATTGGAAATCCTTATGCAACAGAATGAAACTAAACCCATACCTCTCACCATGCGCAAAACTAAACTCAAAATGGATTAAGGATCTCAGAATCAGACCAGAGACCTTGCATCTTATAGAAGAAAAAGTAGGTCCAGAGCTTCAACATGTTGGCTTAGGACCAGAGTTCCTCAACAGGACTCCCATAGCACAAGAAATAAAAGCAAGAATTAATAACTGGGATAGATTCAAACTAAAAAGCTTTCTCTCAGCAAAGGAAACTATCAGCAATGCAAAGAAAGAGCCTCCAGAGTGGGAGAAAATCTTTGCCAATCATACTTCAGATCGAGCACTAATCTCCAGAATCTATAAAGAACTCAAAAAACTCTACAACACGAATGGAAATAATCCAATCGACAAATGGGCTAAGGAAATAAATAGACACTTCACAGAAGAAGATCTACAAGCAATCAACAAACATATGGAAAAATGTTCAACATCTCTAGTAATAAGAGAAAAGCAAATCAAAACCACCCTAAGATTCCATCTCACCACAATTAGAATGGTGATTATCAAGAATACAAGCAACAACAGGTGTTGGTGAGGATGTGGGGAGAAAGGTACACTCATACATTGCTGGTGGGGCTGCAAATTAGTGCAGCCACTCTGGAAAGCAGTGTGGAGACTCCTTAGAAAACTTGGAATGGAACCACCATTTGATCCAGCTATCCCACTCCTTGGTCTATACCCAAAGGACAAAAAGTCAGCATACTACAGAGATACAGCCACATCAATGTTCATAGCTGCTCAGTTCACAATAGCCAGATTGTGGAACCAACCTAGATGTCCTTCGATTGATGAATGGATAAAGAAAATGTGGTATATATATATATATATATATATATATATATATATATATATATATACAATGGAATATTACTCAGCCATAAAGAAAGATAAAATTATGGCATTTGCAGGCAAATGGATGAAACTGGAGAGTATCATGCTACGTGAGATAAGCCAATCTCAAAAAACAAAAGACAAATGATATCGCTAATAAGTGGATGATGACACATAATGGGGGGCGGCAGTGGTTAGTGTTAGTGTTAGGGTTAGGGTTAGAAATAGGGTTAGGGAGTGGGACAAGAATGGAGAGGGGAAGGACTGTATGGAAGGAAGGGAGGGGTGGGAGGGTTGGGGGAAGGGAAAAAATAACAGAATGAATCAAACAACATTTACCTATGTAAATTTGTGATTGCACAAATGGTATGCCTTTACGCCATGTACAGAGAAACAACATGTATCCCATTTGTTTACAATAAAAAAATAGTTTTTATATTAGAATATTCAAAACAAAAAAAATGTAATTGAAAGCATTTTTTCTTTCTTATACATACATAAATGAATGATACAATTCGTGGTGTAGTCTTACAAAAGTGAACCAATGTACTTGCTCCCAAATCCATTTCTTAAACAATTTACCCATCACTTCTTTCTGATTTACTTTATGACTTTCAGTGAACTGGTATAACAGATCACCATTTTTCTAAAAGCATTATCCTGCAAAAGAGTAAGGTCCTCATAATCTCTTTATGCTTGAACTGGGCTTGTGGCTCAGTGGTGGACTGATTTCCTGGCATATGTGAGGCACTTGGTTTAATCTTCAGTAACCCATAAAAATAAAGAAACAAAGGAAAGGAGTTGTATCTATCCAAACTATGTTTTTAAAAACTTCTTTATGCTAAAATACATGTTTTACCAACCACCCCTATTTACCTATTTCTGTCTGTGTTTTGCTTATTGTCTCATTCTAAGGCTGTATTCTAAGTAGTTGAGTTTGCTGAACAGGTGAACTCTGCATAAGATACTAGTTATGTAATAATTTTTATTCACTCAGGTTAGATGGAGGGTGTCACGTGCAAATTTACAAGTAGCATTAATTTTCTTACCATCTTCATGTTATATTTACTATACATTTCAAAATAAACACTATGAGAAAAATATAAAACAACACACATTAAAATAGCAATAATTACAATTATACTATACTAAAGACATTTTTTAACTCCTAAGCTGTAAATAGGAGACAGAGTTTGGTGAATTATTGAAAAGACTTCATGCCTTACCTTGGTTTGGTTATACCACCAATATTACAAGTATATTCTGCTGAATATTTTCTATTAATTTATTATTTGGATAACTATTCCTCTTTTCAACTGTATCCAACCTGCAATTAAACATATCTGTTGGGTTCCTTTTTAATTTTAATTATTTTCATTGTAAACAAATGGGATACATGTTGTTTCTGTTTGTACATGGAGTAATAGCATACCATTTGAGTAATCATACATTTATATAGGGTAATGATGTTTGATTCATTCTGTTATTTTTTCCTTCCCCCCAGCCCTCACACCCATCTTTTCCCTCTATATAGTCCCTTCTTCCTCCATTCTTACCCCTCCCACCCCCAGTATGTGTCATCATCCGCTTATCAGTGAGATCATTTGTCCTTTTCTTTTTTGAGATTGGCTTATCTTAGCATGATATTTTCCAATTTCATCCATTTGCCTGCAAATGTCATACTTTTATTATTCTTTATAGCTGAGTAATATTCCATTGTATATATATATATATATATATATATATATATATATATATATCACAGTTTCTTTATCCATTCATCAATTGAAGGACATCTAGGTTGTTTCAACAGTCTGGCTATTGTGAATTGAGCAGCTATGAACATTGTTGTGGCTGTATCTCTGTAGTATGCTGATTTCAAGTCCTTTGGGTATAGTCCAAGGAGTGGGATTGCTGGGTCAAATGGTGGGTCCATTCCAAGTTTTCTAAGGAATCTCTACACTGCTTTCCAGACTGGCTGCACTAATTTGCAGCCCCACAAGCAATGTATGAGTGCACCTTTTTCCCCACATTCTCTCCAACACCTATTGTTGCTTGTATTCTTGATAATCGCCATTCTAATTGGAGTGAGATGGAATCTTAGGGTGGTTTTGATTTGCATTTCTCTTATTACTAAAAATTGTGAATATTTTTTCTTATGTTTGTTGATTGCTTGTAGATCTTCTGTGAAGCATCTGTTCATATTCTTAGTCCATTTGTTGATTGGGTTACTTCTATTCTTTATGTCGAGTTTTTTGAGTTCTCTATATATTCTGGAAATTAGTGCTCTATCTGAAGAATGAATAGCAAAGATATTCTTCCACTCTGTAGTCTCTCTCTTCACATTGCTGATAGTTTCCTTTGCTATAGTTTCAATCTATAGCAGTTATTGATTCTTGCTTTTAATTCTTGTGATTTGGGAGTCCTGTTAAGTAAGTCTGATCCTAAGCTGACAAGTTGAAGATTTGGACCTACTATTTTTTCTATAAGATGCAGGGTCTCTGGTCTGATTTCAAGGTCCTTGATCCATTGTGAGTTGATTTTTTGCAGGGTGAGAGATAGGGGTTTAATTTCATTCTGTTGCATATGGATTTCCAGTTATCCCAGCACCATTTGTTGAGGAGACTATCTTTTCTCCATTGCATATTTTTGGCACCTTTGTCTAGTATGAGAAAATAATATTTATTTGGGTTTGTGTCCATGTCCTCTATTCTGTACCATTGATCTTCCTGTCATTCCTTCCATGCCTTTTTTGTTACTATTACTTTATAGTATAGTTGAAGGTCTGGTATTGTGATACCCCCTGTTTCATTCTTCCTCCTAAGGATTGCTTTAGCTTTTCTGCATTTCTTATTCTTCCAGATGAATTTCATGATTGCTTGCTCTATTTCTATAAGTTACATCATTGGGATTTTAATAGTAATTGCATTGAATCTGTATAGCACTTTTGGTAGTATGGCCATTTTGACAATACTAATTCTGTCTATCCAAGAACATGGGAGGTCTTTCCATCTTCTAAGGTCTTCCTCAATTTCTTTCTTCAATATTTTGAAGTTTTCATTGTAGAGATTTCTTAACTCCTTGGTTAGATTGATTCCCAAGTATTTTATTTTCTTTGAGGCTATTGCAAATGGAGTTGTTTTCCTCATTTCCCTTTCAACTGTTTCATCACTTCATAATAAATTGCTTTATATTTACGCATGTTGATTTTATAGTCTGCTATTTTGCTGAATTCATTGATGAGGTCTAGTAGTGTTCTGGAGGAGTTTTTTGGATCCTCTAAATATAGAATCATGTCATCAGCAAATAGTGACAGCTTAAGTTCCTCTTTTCCTATTCGTATCCTTCAATTTCTTTAGTCTGCCTAATTGCTCTGGCTAGAGTTTCATGGACAATGTTGAATAGAAGTGGTGAAAGAGGACATATCTGCCTTGTTCCCATTTTTAAAGGGAATACTTTCACTTTTTCTCCATTAAGAATGATGTTGGCCATGGGTTTAGCATAAATAACCTTTACAATGTTCAGGTATGTTCCTACTATCACTATTTTTTCTAGTGTTTTGAGCATGAAGGGGTGCTGTATTTTGTCAAACGCTTTTTCTGCATCAATTGAAATAACCATTTGATTCTTATCTTTAAGTCTATTGACTTGATGCTTTACGTTTATTGGTTTACAGATGTTAAACCATCCTTGCATTCCAGGGATGAACCCCACTTGGTTGTGGTGCATAATTTTCTTAATATGTTTTTGGATACGGTTTGCCAGTATTTTGTTAAGGATCTTTGCGTCTATATTCATCAAGGATATTGGTCTAAAATTTTCTTTCCTTGATGTGCCTTTGCCTGATTTGGGTATGAGGGTGATATTAGCTTTATAGAATGAGTTTGATAGGGTACCCTCCTTTTCTATTTACTGGAATATTTTGAGTATTGGAATGAGTTCTTCTTTGAAGGTCTTGTAGAACTCTGCTGAGAAACCATCTGGTCCTGGGCTTTTCTTGGATGGTAGGTTTTTAATGGTTTCTTTTATTTCATTGCTTGATACTGATCTGATTAAATTGTGAATGTCCTCCTGTTTCAGTTTGAGAGGAGCATATGACTCTAGAAATTTTTCAATGTCTTCAGTAGTTTCTATTTTGTTGGAATACAGATTTTCATGGTAGCTTCTCATTATGTTATGTATCTCAGTGGTGTCTGTCGTGATATTTCCTTTTTCTTCACAAATTTTAGTAATGTGAGTTTTCTCTCTCCTTTTCTTTGTTTGTGTGGCTAAGGGTTTGCCTACTTTGTTTACTTTTTAAGGAACCAACTTTCAGTTTTGTCAATTTTTTGAATTTTTTTGTTTCTATTTCATTGATTTCAACTTTGATTTTAATTATTTCCTGTCTTCTACTACTTTTGCTGTTATTCTGTTCTTCTTTTTCTAGGGCTTTGAGCTGTAATGTTAGGACATTTAGTTGTTGACTTTTCATTCTTTTCTGGAATGTGATCCATGCAATGAATTTTCCTCTTAGTACCACTTTCACAGTGTTCCAGAAATTTTGATAAGTTGTATCATCATTCTCATTGACCTCTAAGAATATTTTAATCTCCTCCCTGATTTTATCTGTTATCCATGTTTTATTCAATAGCAGATTATTTAGTCTCCAGGTGTTGGAGTAATTTCTGTTTTTATTTTGTCATTGATTTCTACTCTCAGTGCATTATGATTTGATAGAACACAAGGCAGTATCTCTATTATTTTGCATTTCCTAAGGGCTGCTTTGTGGCTTGACATAAGGTATATTTTTGAGAGGGTTCCATGTGCTATTGAGAAGAAACTGAATCTGCTCATTGATAGATGGATTATTCTATATATGTCTATTAAGTCTAGGTTATTGATTGTATTATTAAGTTCTATGATTCTTTGGTTGTTTTCTGTCTGGAAGAGCTATATAGTGGTGACAGTGGTGCATTAAAGTCACCCAGAATTATTGTGCTGTGGTCTATGTGTTTCCTGAAATTAAGAAGGATTTGTATGATATACAGGGATGCACCATTGCTTGGGGCATAAATATGTATTATTGTTATGTCTTCCTGGTTTATAGTTCTCTTAAGCAGTATGAAATGTCCTTCTTTATCCCTTATGACTAATTTTCGCTTGAAGTTTACTTATCTGATATAAGGATGGAAACCCCCACTTTTTTACTGAGTCCATGTGCATGGTAGGTTTTTTCCCATCCTTTCACCTTTAGGCTGTGGATGTCTTTTTCTATGAGATGAGTCTCTTGCAGGCTGCATATTGTTGGGTCTTTCTTTTTAATCCATTCTGCTAGTCTATGTCTTTTGATTGATGAGTTTAGACCATTAACATTCAGGGTTATTATTGAGATATGATTTGTATTCCCAGTCATTTGGCTTATTTTTGGTTTTTAAGTTGGCTTGGTTTCTCCTTTGAGTGGTTTTTCTCTAAGGTAGTTCCTCCCTTTGCTGATCTACATTGGTGTTTTTCATTTCCTCCTCATGGAACATTTTGTTGAGAATATTCTGTAGTGCAGGTTTTCTATTTGTAAATTCTTTTAACTTTTGTTTATCATGGAATAATTTTATTTCATCTTCAAATCTGAAGGTTTGTTTTGCTGGGTATAGGATGCTTGGTTAACAACCATATTCTTTCAGAGCTTGAAATATGTTGTTCCAGGCCCTTCTAGCTTTCAGAGTCTGTGTTGAGAAGTCAACTGCTATCCGTATTTTTCTCCCCCTATATGTAATCTGATGCTTTTCTCCTGTGGCCTTCAAAATCTTATCTTTATTTTGAATGTTAGGCATTTTCATTATAATGTGTCTTGGTGTGGATCTGTTGTGATTTTTTGCATTTGGTGTTCTGTAAGCCTCTTGTATTTGATTTTCCATTTCATTCTTCAGGTTTGGAAAATTTTCTGATATTATTTCATTGAATAAGTTTTCATTCTTTGGTTTTTATCTCTGTGCCTTCCTCAATCCCAATAATTTTTAAATTTGGTCTTTTCATGATGTCCCATAGTTTTTGGAGATGCTGTTCATGATTGCTTATCATCTTCTTTTTTGGGCAACTTTATTTTCAAGATTAAATATTCTGTCTTCATTGTCTGAGGTTCTGTCTTCCAAGTGGTCTAGACTTTTGGTGATACTTCCCATTGAGTTTTTTATTTGGTTTATTGTTTCCTTCATTTCAAGAATTTCTGTTTGTTTATTTGTTTATTTTTTTGAGAATCTCCATCTCTGTGTTGAAATGATCTTTTGCTTCCTACAGTTGTTCTTTCAGCTTATTGGTATTATCATTCATTGCCTGAATTTGCTCTCTTATCTCTTCCTTTGCTTCATGAATTATCTTAATCATGTGTATTCTGAAGTCCTTTTCTGACATTCTTATAACATACTGTCATTGGATTCTAGTAATACAGAATCTAGATTATACACAATCTAGATTTGTTTAGATCATTTTCTTCCCTTGTTTTATGGTGTTCCTGTATCTTTCCCTGTAGCACTGCAAATCTGGGGTATTGCAGATTTCCCCCTATAGGCTTATAGTGGCCCTATAGGTTTCCAAAACCTTTTAATTAAGGGAAGATCAATATTAGCAGTGCCCAATTCAGACACTATGAAATCCTAGACCAAATAGCCCCTATGAGGACAATAACAAAATTGTCATAATAAACAGAATGAGTTCAAATATTATCTTCAGTAAAACAAACAGATATGAAATAAGTTCTGCAGTTTCTAATGGAGGACAAAGAAAATGCAAATGGTTGTAGAATGTGGGTGTTAATGGGATAAGTAAAGAATATACAGAAGTTCTAGATAATAGAAAGTGTGAGAGTGTAATCAAAAGAATTGGATGTTAGCATGCAAAAAAGGGAGAAAGAGACTCTGAGGGAACAGGTAAACAAAAGGAAAAGAGAGAAAAAAAGTAAAGAAATAAAAACAAAATTTTTCAATAAGGAGAAAAAAGAAAATCTACAGTATAACAGTCATATAATAATGAAGTTTCCTAGTCTTCAGTATCCTGATGCATGAGAGGTACCTGACAATGAGCTTCAAGTCTCCAGCAGGCATCTCAGAATGGGATTTTTCTCACCTGAAGATTCTTGCAATGGCTTCCAGGATTATCCAAGATGGCCATACTAGCTTTGAAATGTGTTGGCAAATGGGGAGCTGAAGTTCAGGGTGTGGACGTGGTCAGTTGGAGGTCCTAGTGGCGGGATCCAGTTTTTCAGGCAGGGTTCCTGGAGGTCGGGTGTGTTTGGTGTGGTTGTGCCATCCTGGAGGCCGGGTGCAATCAGTTGGTCTGGGGTCCCAGTGATAGTGTGCAGTCAGTTGGTCTGGGGGTCCTGGCAGCAGGGAGCAGTCAGTCAATATGAGGGACCCAGAGGCAGGGAGTGATCAGTCAGGCTGAGGGATCCTGGAGACAGGGCTCAGTCAGTCTGGCCAGGGGTCCTAAGGGACCTGGCTGTTTTCTCAAAATGGCATCAGCCATGTGTAATCAAACCTGCAGGTATGGTCACAGTGAACTTCCTGGCAACAGCAGGCAGCTGGCACTCCACTGGCAGTTAGTGATCAGTTTGCTGACTGTTGTTGGACAATCAGGAGGTGAACTTCGTGCGTTGGGTGATGGATAGGTGTAAGGCAGGGGATGGACAGGCAAGAGGGAGGAAAATGGTGGATGATAGGCACCTGACAGTGAGCAATCTGCACTCAAAAAGGTGTCAATATGCTGGCAGACTGCAGGTGATCACAGCAGTCAAATGGGGTAAACAACAGGGGATTGATAAGCAGTAAAAATTGCCTCACCAAGATACAGATATCCTCTGCTTGAAACCAGAGTTATGGAGTGACAAGGAATGCAGTCTCCCTCTATTTTGTCATCTTGGTTCCCCTCTCTATTGGGTTCTTAATTTTAGTTAGTACTTTTTTTCTGATTCGAAATTTTCTTTTCTAATGATCCCACTTCTATAGTAAAATTTTCAAACTCAGCATGCATTTTCATAACTAGATTAGTTATCATACTTTAATGCCTTTGTAACTTCCAAGTCTGTGTAATCTACATCTAGACTATTTTGATGCTTTGAACCCTTCCTGTTCTTGATTTTTTTTTCTCGGTCTTATTCTACACCAAGCAATTTTTTATTGACTGCCAAGCACTCTAGGTGAATGACTTATGAAATGCCTATGGGAAAAAATATACAGATTCCAGATGCTTTTACCTTCTTCCAAAGAAAATTTAATTATTTTATAGAGGGAAGTCAAAGTGGAAGAACAGATCAACTCAGTCAAATCAGGAACAGAGATTGCTTGAGACTGAGTTTGAACACTATTATTAAGATTGACCTGCCTGTGGTTTTTCCTCACACTTATGACACGGCCCATCAAGAGATTCCACTGTATCCTGAGCCAGAACAACAAACTATCAATACTCCATGCAACTTCTCCAGTTGCTTTTTGCTTATCTTTTACACCCTACTCAGCTTTTATTCTTTTTCTCTACAGAGCTAAAGAGTTAGAAAACACAGGAGAAAACCCAGTACAGAATATGTCTGTATTCTTCTCTCCTGAATCTTAACTGACTCAGTAGTTCTACAATGTCCTCAAAAGCATTTTAATTTCCTTACACTTCTTGTAGATTCAGCATAAATTTTAGTCTTCTACAAGTTGCTACATCTAGGCAAAAATGGAGTTTTTGATGTGGATTTAAAGATAACATAACACAGGTATTTTACCAAGCAAGGAGGTAGTCAACAAAATCAAAAGGTGATTCCAGAAAGAAACCTGTTTAGGGCTATCATATGTTGAATTTCATATCTGACTGTCAAACTTATGGAGCTACCTTCATGGTCAGTCATCAATGACATTCATTTAAACATGCTAGATATTTAAGATTAACCAAGCTATGTCACTCTCATCTCTCTAGATGAGTCTGAAATAAGACTTTACCCTAGAGACACTAGAGAGAGTTCCTCTAGAAAGTTATGAAGCATGGTAATTTTGTTGACCCCAACAGAGTAATGAAGAAATCTATATTCTACAAAAATCATAAGAGCTCGTAGCTCATAACCACCAAGTTCTTAGACAGCAAACTTTTTAAACACAGTCATATGGTTACTGATGTCTAACAAAATACATAGACATCATTTCAGAATCTGGGCATACAATTTTTTTAATTGGACCTATCCTTTGAAATAAGTTCTGCAGTTTCTAATGGAGGACAAAGAGAATGCAGACAGTTATAGAATGTGGGTGTTTGAAAATTTTGAAATTTTTGAAAACTGGAACCTGCCTATTTTTCATAATAATAAATAAGAATAAAATTAAGAAAGTATAACAGAAATTATTTATGTTCCATACTAAAAGGTCAATTATATATGAATTCAGTATACATTTATAGCAGAGTCTGGCTATTTAAAACAGCAGTCAACAGACAAATGTGGCTAATGAGTACTTGAAAGAAGTTATTACAAGCTGAGTTGTGCCATAAATGTGAAATACACATCAATTTTAAAGACTTAGTACGAAAAAAGAAAATGAAATAATTCAATAATTGTAATGAGTATCATAGAAAAAAAATAGAAACGGCAGCTACTGAGGGAAAAAGTGAAATGAGAATTACTGGTTACCTGATACAGATCTTCAGTTTTACAAGATAAAAAGAATTCTCAGAGACAGATAATGGTGATGGTTGCAAAACAACATGAAGTAATTTTATAATAACAAACACAATAATGGTTAAGTGAGTACATATTAAATGTATTTTTAAAAAACCAAAAACTCTTAATTGCCTAGGACAATAATAAGCATTTATTATCTCACAAAATTTTAACTTTAATTACATTTTAATTGTTCTACTGATACTGTAGAAAAGATATTCTGGATATATTTAAGTAAGATACATTACTAAATTGAATCCATCTTTAAGATTATCTTTCAATGCACCCCATGAAATAAATCTTCCTCTAAGTACTGCTTTCATAGTGTCCCAGAGATTTTGATATGATGTGTCTTTGTTCTCGTTTACTTCTAAGAATTTTTTTATTTCCCTCCTGATGTCTTCTGTTATCCATTCATCATATAATAGTGTATTATTTGGTCTCCAGGTATTGGAGAAGTTTCTGTTTTTTATTCTGTCATTTACTTCTAATTTCAATCCATTATGATCTGATAGAGTACAAGGTAGTATCTCTATCTTCTTGTATTTACTAACAGTAGCTTTGTGGCATAAAATATGGTCTATTTTAGAGAAGGATCCATGGGCTGCTGAGAAGAAAGTGTATTCATTCTTTGTTGGATGGTATATTCTATATATGTCCGTTAAGTCTAAATTGCTGATTGTGTTGTTGAGATCTATAGTTTCTTTATTCAATTTTTGTTTGGACGATCTATCCAGTGGTGAGAGAGGTGTGTTAAAATCGCCTAGTATTATTGTGTTGTGGTCTATTTGATTTCTGGAATTGAGAAGGATTTGTTTGACATACGTGGATGAGCCAATGTTCGGGGCATAGATATTTATGATTGTTATGTCTTGCTGATTTATGCTTCCCTTAAGCAGCATGTAATGTCCTTCTTTATCCCTTCTGACTAGTTTTGGTTTGAAGTCCACATTATCTGAGATGAGGATGGATACTCCAGCTTTTTTGCTGTGTCCGTGTGCATGGTATGTTTGAGAAGTAGAAATCAACAAATAAACGAGTAAACACTACAGCTCAAAGCACTAGAAAAAGAAGAGCAGACCAATACCAAAAGTAGTAGAAGACAGGAAATAGTTAAAATCAGAGCCGAAATTAACGAAATCGAAACAAAAGAAACAATCGGAAAAATTAATAAAATAAATAGTTGGTTCTTTGAAAAAATAAATAAAATTGATAAACCCTTAGCCACACTAACAAAGAGAAAGAGGGAGAAAACTCAAATTACTAAAATTCGGAATGAACAAGGAAACATCACAACAGACACGAGTGAAATACAAAACATAATTAGAAGCTATTTCGAAAATCTATACTCCAACAAAACAGAAACCTTGAAGACATCAACAAATTTCTAGAGACATATGAACTACCTAAACTGAACGAGGAGGACATACACAACTTAAATAAACCAATTTCAAGCAATGAAATAGAAGAGGTCATCAAAAGCCTACCAACAAAGAAAAGTTCAGGACCAGATGGGTTCTAGCCGAGTTCTACAAAACCTTTAAAGAAGAGCTCATTCCAATACTCCTCAAACTATTCCATGAAATAGAAGAGGAGGGAACCCTACCAAACTCGTTCTATGAAGCCAATATCACCCTGATACCTAAACCAGACAGAGACACATCAAGGAAAGAAAATTTCAGACCAATATCCTTAATGAACATCGATGCAAAAATTCTCAACAAAATTTTAGCAAATCGCATACAAATATATATTAAAAAGATAGTGCACCACGATCAAGTGGGTTTTATCCCAGGGATGCAAGGTTGGTTCAACATTCGGAAATCAATAAATGTCATTCACCATATCAACAGACTTAAAGTTAAGAATCACATGATTATTTCAATAGATGCAGAAAAAGCATTTGATAAAATACAGCATCCCTTCATGCTCAAAACACTAGAAAAAATTGGGGTAATGGAACATTCCTAAACATTATAAAGGCCATCTATGCTAAGCCCATGGCTAATATCATTCTAAATGGTGAAAAACTGAAAGTGTTCCCCATAAAAACTGGAACAAGGCAGGGATGCCCTCTTTCACCGCTTCTATTCAACATCGTCCTTGAGACTCTAGCCAGAGCAATCAGACAAACCAAAGAAATTAAAGGGATACGAATAGGAAAAGAAGAACTCAAACTATCCTGTTCACTGATGACATGATTATATATTTAGAGGAACCTGGAAATTCCACCAGAAAACTTTTAGAACTCATAAGTGAATTCAGTAAAGTAGCAGGTTACAAGATCAATGCTCATAAATCCAATGCATTTTTATACATAAGTGATGAATCTTCAGAAAGAGAAATTAGGAAAACTACCCCATTCACAATAGCATCGAAAAAAATAAAATACTTGGGAATCAATCTCACAAAAGAGGTGAAAGACCTCTACAATGAGAACTACAGAACACTAAAGAAAGAAATTCAAGAAAACCTTAGAAGATGGAAAGATCTCCCATGTTCCTGGATAGGCAGAATTAATATCGTCAAAATGGCTATACTACCTAAAGTTCTATACAGATTCAATGCAATTCCAATTAAAATCCCAATGATGTACCTCGCAGAAATAGAGCAAGCAATTATGAAATTCATCTGGAAGAATAAAAAACCTAGAATAGCTAAAGCAATCCTCAGTAGCAAGAGCGAAGCAGGGGGTATTGCAATACCAGATGTTCAACTCTACTACAAAGCAATAGTAACAAAAACGGCATGGTATTGGTACCAAAATAGACAGGTAGATCAATGGTACAGAATAGAGGGACATGGACACAAACCCAAATAAATACAATTTTCTCATACTAGACAAGGTTCCAACAATATGCAATGGAGAAAGATAGCCTCTTCAACAAATGGTGCTGGGAAAACTGGAAAACTATATGCAATAGAATGAAATTAAACCCCTATCTCTCACCCTACACAAAACTCAATTCAAAATGGATCAAGGACCTCGGAATCAGACCAGAGACCCTGCATCTTATAGAAGAAAAAGTAGGTCCCAAATCTTCAACTTGTTGGCTCAGGATCAGATTTCCTTAACAGGACTCTCATAGCACAAGAAATAAAAGCAAGAATAAACACTGGGATAGATTCAAACTAAAAAGCTTTCTGTCAGCAAAGGAAACTATCAGAAATGTGAAGAGAGAGCCTACAGAGTGGGAGAATATCTTTGCCAACCATACCTCAGATAGAGCGCTAATTTCCAGAATCTATAAAGAACTCAAAAAACTCTACACGAAGAATACAAATAATCCAATCAACAAATGGGCTAAGGAAATGAACAGACACTTCACAGAAGAAGATGTACAAGTAATCACCAGATATATGAAAAATGTTCAACATCCCTAGTAATAAGGGAAATGCAAATCAAACTACCCTAAGATTTCATCTCACCCCAATTAGAATGGCGATTATCAAGAATACAAGCAACAATAGGTGTTGGCGAGGATGTGGTGAAAAAGGAACACTCATACATTGCTGGTGGGGTTGCAAATTAGTGCAACCACTCTGGAAAGCAGTGTGGAGATTCCTCAGAAAGCTTGGAATGGAAACACCATTTGACCCAGCTATCCCACTCCTTGGCCTATACCCAAAGGACTTAAAAGCAGCATACTACAGAGATACAGCCACATCAATGTTCATTGGTGCTCAATTCACCATAGCCAGATTGTGGAACCAACCTAGATGCCCTTCAGTTGATGAATGGATAAAGAAACTGTGGCATATTTATACAATGGAATATTACTCCACAATGAAGAATGATAAAATTATGGCATTTGTAGGCAAATGGTCGAAATTGGAGAATATCATGCTAAGTGAGATAAGCCAATCTCAAAAAACTAAAGGACGAATGATCTTGCTGATAAGCGGATGAGGACATATAATGGGGGGTGGGACGGGCTAGCATTAGGTTTAGGGTTAGGTTTAGAGTTAGGCTAAGGAGAGCAGTAAGAATGAAGGAAAGAAGGACTGTGTAGAGGGAAAAGAGGGGTGGGAGGGGTGGGAGGGGTGGGAGGGGTGGGGGGGAGGGGAAAAATATAATAAACATCATTACCCTATGTAAACGTAAAAAAAATAAATAAATAAATAAAAAAGAAATATTCTTATTGTGTAATCTATGAAATGTATTTTTATATTTAATAAATAAGTTATGATATTAAAAAAAAGAAAAAAAAAAGATGATCTTTCAAAAATACATGTTCAAAGTTTCCTACAGAGGATAAAAAATGTCCTTCCTGTGTATGAGTTTATTTCTGAGTGAAAAATATAAGGGTTGTATGTTTAGTTAAATATTTCCCAAGAATCAGATCAATAATATTAGTTTGGGGCTACAGAATTAGGGAGTGGAATAATGAATTTCAGAATTTATCAGATTCAGATGTAGCAAAAGTATAAAACATTTGAATACTCCATGTAAAAAAGGAAGAGGGACAATTAATAATGACAGAAACAGGAAAACCTTCATTTATATTAGTCCACATGGAAATAACTTTGATAGTTGCTATTATTTTATTTTATTTAAAATAATTTTATTTTAGACATGCAAGAAAATATATTTCAGGATCTACTAATTTAAAGAAAGCAACTGTACTCAGATAACAAAAGCAAAATCTTGTTACAGTTCAGCACACAGCATCTGAAGCAAACAGACTAGTCCCTGAATATAATTACTTTTTAAGGTAACCATGACCACAAAATATGTTTCTTACATGAAGATCTGTACATTATTTGAAAGTACTCAAATTATGTCTTGACGTGAACCATACATCCCAGGGACTTAATGTTTTTAATTATATGGTTCCACTGTGGTATGTGGGAAAATTTGATAGAAAAAATGAATAATGGAGGGGGTGGTGTTATCCAAAATAACCACTGAGTAAATTGTGCTGCAGCTTTTATTTATGAGATATCCTTATTTTTAAGCCAGAGTGACTGCAAAATTAAAAAAAATAATAATATATTTTGCTTACAATATATAAACATTTAGATATTGAGACAACATGATAATTTTTTATCTACATGAATAAGTTCAGTATTGATACATGCAAAGGCATATCACTGAGCAATATATAGTGCAGAAGACATTTCTAACATAGTTTTCTGGAAGTTCTTCAAGAGATTGATCAATATCATAATATAGCACAAATGTGATTCAATAAATGTGGCACTACAAAATTTAACTGAAAGTTTTAACTATTTTACATGAGTAAAAACTAATTTTAGTGTCTTGTGTCATTTAAACATACTCTTTATGTGGTACACTAGAACATTCTAACTCAGTTTGCAAGAAAATCACACTATAGTTTTGCTTTGCTTGTTATTCCCCTTCAAAAATTGAAGACTGAACAACACTAAATTTTATGAAACTGCTTACTTAGACAGAGAATGTCATCCAAATTCTCTTTGATAAGCAATAATGAATGCTGTTTTCTCTTTTAAAATAATCACAGATGCCTCATTACATGTACCATGGACATGCTGAAGATGAACATTCACATGTCATTACTTTTCAGAAGAATAAAATATATCAAGATCATAAATAGAATGAAATAATATAGGAAAGATGAATGCAAACAAGAAAACACAAATTGTAATGGTACTGGTTCTGAAATATTCTATTATTGTTTTATAAGACTGTTACCAAATTGAGGATATATTTTCATAATATTTCAGTTCTCTATTTCCTCTTCAAAATTGTGCATAAATGATGAGTATTCACTTAGTGCACAGAGACATGCATATTGTGACTCCTATAGTAAAAAAGCTTGCTGAATTGCTTTAATAACATTTTTCTTGGATGTTTTCTTAACTTTCCCTCCCAAAATAAACTCATCCAAAATAAAATAATCCTTCCAAAATGATAGATGATATCACGTTCACAACACTGTCAAGAAATTTACACATAAGTTAATTATTTCCAGGTTATGTAATTTATTTTTCTGATCCTCAATAGCACAGCAACAGGCAAACTGGAATATCTTTTGAAAATAATCTTCAGAGATCACCACTCAAGGAAACACATTTGAGTTTCCTTGATAAGTGGTTTGAAAAGGTTTTATGTGATCTTTTCCTTCTCTTTCTATGACAATGGGAAATACCATTTCAGTAGTCTACATTTGACCTGACAACTGAAAAACAGCATACACTACATGGCAGCTGTTGGCCATGGACATGGTGGAGCTTAGCAAGGGTGACTGAGGGGAAGCCGTGGAAATGTGATAAGATAAAGAAACCATGCTGCTGTGGTGAGACAGAATTCAAGAGATGGAACATCTGGCAGAGTGCATTGAACAAAATGAAGATGGGTTTATATGAGAAAATATATATAATTAGAAAAACTGAAAGAAAGTTAGAAAGATGGACAGCACATTAGGGCTTTAGAACATAATGCCAAGCATTTTGGGTGTCATAGGTGTTTAATTTTTACAAGAAGTTTCTTGGATTTCACACCATTTTAAAATAAAAAGAGAGCTCTATAAATGTATTTCTTAGTGTGGCTGAGTCTCTCATCCCTATCTCCAGCACATACACACAAACAATTATAAACTCTGGACAAAGGACAACAAAAGGAATCCTGCCTGAAAACACTAAAGGACTAAGTCAGGACAGAGAATAGAGGTCCATTAACACTTTGAAAAAGACAATGTCAAGGCACTGGAAGGGCACAGGTTTTCCTTCCTCTTTTTGTTTGAGGAGAGACCACAGGGTGGATGGGGGTAAAAACATCTTTAAAGAAACCTATAGCCTTGGTTCATGAAGATCCAGAAAACAGAGAGGTTAATCCCCAGATCATGGAAAGTGAGAGGTAATGCCAGAAGAAGAAAATCTGAGAGTGGGAACCCGGATTTTGTGGCTACCTTCTGCCCACATCTCTGTCTAAAGTCTAAAGGAGACATTTGTGGGCAAATTGGGAACAAATTAAAGCTAACAGAACTGAGATCTGAAGATCCATGGGGAGGAAGTTTCTGATGACTGACCTAATGACAACTTTAGGAATCTAAACTGATGAGGCTAAGTCATGAACAAAACATGGAAAATGTGTCTGTGCATGTTTTGGCAATGTGTATAAAACAGGTGATACAGGGAACTGGAAATTGCCTTATAAAAACAAATTAAAAGTGAGAAATAACTCAAAATGATATTAAATAAAAATCATATCTCAATAATAACATTGATGTTAATGCTATAACTCATCAATCAAAAGACATAGTTTGTAAGATTGGATTAAAAAGGAAGACCCAACAATATGTTATCTCCAAAAGACTCTCCTCATGGGCAAAGACAATCATGAGTTAAGGTATAAGAAATGAAAACAAATATCATTCATGTGGAACTCATATACAAGGAGACTTTAATATTCTTATATCAGATAGAGTGGACTTGAAGTCAAAGTTAATCAAAAGGAACAAATAATGTCATATCATAATGCTTAAGGGAATTATTCATCAGGAAGACATAACAATTATAAATATCCATGCCCCCCAAAATGGAGCATCTACATATATCAAATCTTTCTCAAATTCAAGAGTCAAATAAACCAAAACACAGTAATACTGGGTGATTTTAATATATCCCTAACAAATTATAGATCCTCCAACCAAAAACTAAATAAAGAAGGTTTAGAAATATACAATAAAATTAATAATTCAGACATAACTGACATATAGAAAATTTCAATCATTAGTGACTGAATACAATTTTTTCTTAATAATTCACTGAAATAGATCATATTTTAAACCACAAAGCAACTCTGTGTAAATGCAAACTATAGCATTAAAACCTTGGACTATATCAAACCATAAAAGAAGTGAATGAGAAATCAATGATAAAATAAATAAGAGTGATTACTCTAGCAACTGGACAGTAAATACTACACTATTGAATAACTAATGGATAGCTGAATCAGAGACAAAATTTAAAAAAATTTATCTCTATGTAGAGGTAAATGAGAATACTGACACAGCATATCATAATTACTGGGATACTGTTAAGGGACTTCTAAGAGGTAGGATTACTGCATCGAATTCATTTGATAAAAGAATAGAAAATTACAACTAAATAACCTAAAATTACTTCTCAAAGCCGAAGAAAAGAACACATATATACCAAAACAGTAGAAGACAGAAAATAATTAAAATCAGTACCAAAATCTATGATGTTGAAATAGAAAATCAAAATGTCAATGAAAAAAAAGTTGCTTCTTTGAAAAATTAATAAAATTAGTAAACACTTAGCCAAGCTAATGAAGAAAACAGAGAGAAAATTCAAATTACCAAAATTTATGATAAAATGAAATATTACCACAGACACTATTGAAATGCAAGTGAGAGAAACTATTGTGAAAATCTATAATTTAATAAAATAGAAAATCACAAAGATCAACAAATTTCTAGAGAAATATCACCTACACAAATTAATGTAGGACACAGAATATTAAAACACACCAATTTCAAACAATGAAATAGAAGATGCCATCAAAATTCCACCAAAAAAAAGATACCAAATATAGTCTCAGTCAAGTCCTTCCAGACATTCAAAGTAGATTTTATCCCAATATATTTCAAATTATTCCATGAACCAGAAAATGGGGAAACACTTCAGAACTTATTCTATGATCCTAGTTTCACCCTGATACCAAAACAAGACAAAGATTCATCAAGGAAAGAAAACTTCTGACTAAAATCCCTGATGAATATAGATGCAAAAATTCTAAAGAAAATACTGGCAAATTCCATACAAAATCATATTAAGAAGGATAGAGTATCATGATCAAGTGAGTTTCATGCCAGGAATGCAAGGATGGTCCAACATACTTAAATCAATAAAAATAATTTATTGCATCAATAGATTAAACACAATAACCACATGATTATCACAATAGACAAAGCTTTTGACAAAATTATTCATGCTTTATAAACTAAAAAAATTAGGGTAGTTCAACCATTCCTTAATATTGTAAATGCTATATAGGCTAAACCCAAGGCCAATATCATTCTAAATGGATAAAATTTAAAATTTTCCTGCAGAAACTGAAATGAGAGAGGGAAGTTTTTTTTTTGCCAGCTTTTATTCAACTTAGTACTTACAAACCTCACTGAGACAATTTAACAAAAGAAAGAAATTAAAGTGATATGAATAGGAAAAGATGATCTTAAATTATCTCTCTTTGCCAATGACATGATTCAATATATAGAAGACCCAAGAACCCCATAAAAAGGCTTCTAGAATTCATTAACAGATTATGCAAATTAACTGATTATAAAGTAAATACCCATAAACCAATTGTGTTCCTATATATCACTGATGAATCAGCTGAAATGAAATTAGGAAACTCTCCCATTCATAATAGGCTCAAAAAATTATCAGGTATCAATCTAACAAGAGGTGAATGACCTCTACAATGAAAACTACAGAACATTAAAAATAGTAATTGAAGAAAACCTCAGCAGTTGGAAAGTTCTCCCATGTTCTTGGATAGGCAGAATTAATATGTCAAAATGGCCATACTACCACAAGCATTATAGAGATTTAATTGAATTTCTATAAAAATTCCAATTATTTTCTTCACAGAAATAGAAAAGTCACTCATGAAATGTATTTGGAAAACAAGTGGACCTGAATAACTAAAGCAATCTTTATTAGAAAAGTGAAGCAAGAGGCAACACAATATTATGCCTTAAGTTATACTACAGAGTTATAGTAACAAAAACAGCAAGCTATTGACACCAAAACAGACATGAAGACAAACAGGACAGAAAACAGAAAAACAAACCTCTGTATATGCAGTTAATTCATTCTAGAAAAAAGGTGCCACAAACACATGATTCTTATTCTTCAGCCTGCACAAAATTTAACTCACTTTAGGTCAAGAACCTAGATATTAGAAGAGATTGTTTACCTCGTATAAAAAAATAGAGGACAAATTGTCCACCATTTTAGCTTAGAAATTGACATCCTTAACAAGATTTCTAAAGCACAAAAGGTAAAATAAAGAATCAATAAATGCATGACATCAACAAATATTCCCCACAGAAAAGAAAATAAGAATGTGATCAGAATGCCTACAAAGTGGGAGAAATCTTTTCCAAATTTTCTTCAGGAGAGCATTATACTCTAGGACATATAAAGAACTCAAAAAACTTACACACACACACACACACACACACATACATACAATAGCCCAAACATTAATCAGGCAAAGGAATTTAGCAGGCACTTCACAGAAGAAATACAAATTGTCCCAAACATATGAAAAAATGTTCAATATCTGTAGAATTTAAAGAAATGCAAATCAAAATTACAATAAGATTACCTCCAACTCCAGTCAGAATGGCAAATATCAAGAACACAGGTAATAATGTTGGTGAGAATGTGGGGGATAATGCTCACTCATACATTGCTGGTGGTACTGCAAATTGGTGCCACCACTCTGGAAAGTAGCATGGAGATTCCTCAAAAAACTTGGAATAGATTGCCCATTTGACCCAGTTATCCTACTCCTCAGGATATATACAAATGATTTAAAATTATTATTCTAGAGTGATGCAGCCACATCAATTCTTATTAGGAGCTTACTTTGAAGAGCATAGCTATGGATCCACACTATGCGCCCCATGACAGATGAATGGATAAAGAAAATGTGGTATATATAAACAATAAAATATTACTCTGTCATAAAGAAGAATGAAATTATGGCATTTGCCAGTAAATGGGTGCAACTAGAGACTATCATGCTAAGTGAAATATGCCAGTCCCCCCCCCAAAAAAAAAAAAACAAAAACAAAAAACAAAGGTCAAATATTCTCTTTGATATGTGATTGCTAATGCATAATAAGTGGTGGGAAGGGAATAACAAGTTTATTGTATTAGACAAAGAGGAATGAAGGTAAGGAAGTGGCATGGGGATAGGACATTCAAATGAATTGGACATAACTTTCTTATGTTCATCTATGAATATACTACCAGTGAAATTCCACATTTTGCTCAACAACAAGAATGGGATCCTAATTAGAAAAAGATATATCCCATGCATCTATAATATCTCAAAGTACAGTGTATATATACATATATATATATATGTATATATACACACATATATCTCACATTTTCTTTATCATTCTTCTGTTGAATGGCATCTAGGTTGTTTCCATAGTTTAGCTATTCTGAATTGAGCTGTTATAAACATTAATATGGATGTGTCACTGCAGTATATTGATTTTAAGTCCTTTGGGTATAAATCAAGGAGTGGGATAACTGTTTAAATTCTAAGCTTTCTGAAGAATATTCAAACTACTTTCCATATTGGTTGCACCAATTTGCATTTCCACCAGCATTAAATGAGTGTACCTTTCTCCCCCACATCCTCACCAACATTTATTGTGGCTTATATTATTGATGATTTCCATTCTGATTGGAGTGAGATGACATCTTACTTTTCTGATTGGCATTTCCCTAATTGTAGAGATGTTGAACATTTTTCGTGTATTTCTTGATCAATTGTATATCTTATTCTGTGAGATGTCTGTTCATTCCTTAGCCCATCTATTGATTGGATTATTCATGTGTGTGTGTGTGTGTGTGTGTGTGTGTTGTGTGTGTGTGTTTTGAGTTATTTATATATCCTAGAAACTGAAGCTTTATCTGAGATGCAAGTGGTAAAGATTTTCTTCCAATCTGTAGCTCTCACTTCACATTATTGGATTTTGTCTTGGGCTGAAAAGAAACTTTTTAGTTTAAATCCATTCCATCTATTAATTCTTGATTTATTTATTTATTTGTTTATTTATTTATTTATTTTTATTTTTTGGTGCTAGGGATTAAACCCAGGGACTTGCGCTTGTGAGACAAGTGCTCTACCAACTGAGCTATCTCCCCAGCCCCGATTCTTGATTTAAATTCTTGTGCTTTAGGGGTCTTGGTAAGGAAGTCAGGTCCTAGGCTGACATGGTGAAGATTCAGGCCTAAATTTTCTTCTAGTTAGTCATAGGGTCTCTGTTCTAGTGTCTAAGTCTTTTACCCACAGTGAGCTGAGTTTCATGCCAGGTGGGAGATAAGGGTTTAATTTCATTTTGTTACATGAGATTTTCCATTTTCCCTGCACTGTTTGTTGAATAAGCTATCTTTTCTCCAGTGGATATTTTAGGCACCTTTGTCTCATATGACATACCTGTATTATGTGGATTTGTCTCTGTGTCTTTTTTTCTGTTCCATTGTTCTACATGTCTGTTTTGTTGCCAACCTCTATGCTATTTTTATTAATATAACTCTGTAGTATATTTGAGGTCTGGTATTGTGATGCCACCTACCTCACTTTTCTTGTTAAGGAGTGATTTGGATATTCTGGGTCTCTTATTTTTTCCAAATGAATTTCATATTCCTTACTCTAATTCTATGAAGAATGTCTTTGGGATTTTAATAGGAATTGTGTCAACTTTGTATAATGCTTTAGGTGACATCTTCAGGGGCAGCATCTGTGACAGAGTCTTGTGGTGGCTGTGTGAGCAGTTGCATCACCCAGGAAAATACCTCTAGGCATCTGCCATAAAAAAAATTTAAATTGTGACTAGTAGCATATGTTTCTAGTCATCAAGTCATAGCTAGGTTAAATCCCCTGGAACAAAAATATAAATTTTTCATATGACTCTAGAGAGTAATATCTTACATAGTACTTACTATATGTGTGTGCATTTAATTCATTCACTGCATAAACAGATTTAAGTATAAATTTACATGATTATCTCAACAGAAGCATAAAAGTCTTCTGAAAACATCCAGCAACCATTCATCTTTAAAACTCTAGAGAAACTAGTGACAGAAGGAAATTTCTTCAACATTATAAAAACTGAATATGAGAAACCCAATGCTAACATTATAGTGAATGCAGAAAATTAAAGCATTTTCTCTAAAAAAAACAAGAAGAAACAAGGATATAAACTTTCATGACTCGTATTCAACTAGAAATTCAAGTCAAAGCAATCAGGGAAGAGAAGAAATCTAATGACATGAACATAGAAAAAAATAATTCACTTGTCTCTGTTTGATGATGGCATGAACCTTAACTTAGCAGATTTAAATGCTACATTAGCAAATTTGTAGAGATGATAAATTTACTAAAGAATCTGGATATAAGAACAACATACATAAATCAATAGAATATTACATTGTGAGATTTAACCTGTTACAAAAGAAATTGGGAAAAATATCTCAATCAGAGTACCCTAAAAATATTTGGGAAAAATCTGAATTATGAGGTGAAAGACATCAATAATGAAAACCACAGAGCACTGAATTTTAAAAAACTGGAAGTACATCTTAGAAGGTGGAAATGCTTCCCACATCCTTGAATAAACACAATTAATATTATCAAATTGCCATATTATCTACAGCAGTAAATAGACTCAATACAATCCAAATCAATATATCAATGGCATTCTTTACAAGATACACTGACAAAAATAGAGTGCTAAAATTCATTTGGACAATTAAGAGACATAGAATATCGAAAGCACACTGAATGAATAAAAGGATGCTGAAAGTATCACAATATGAGATAACCAATTATTTTGTAGAGCTTTTGTATACAAACTGCATTACCAAAACAGACCTTAATACCAATGGAATAGAAAATACAGAAAATTCACATAGATACAGTGACCTCATATGTGACAAAGATGCCAAAAACATATGTTTGAGCAAGGGGAGATTTTTTAACAAATGATGCTATGAAAATTATGATATCCATATTTAGAAAAAATAAAACATGATCCCTATATCTCACCCTGCTCAAAGACAATTCCAGTGGATCAAAGACTTAGGAATTAAACAGAAACTCTAGAAGTGCCTAAAGAAAATGTAGGTCCAACACTCCAACATATAAAAGCATCAACTGCCTTATATAAGACTCTAAAGCATAGAAAAACAGAACAAGAATCAATAAGTGGAATGAAATCAATTTCAACACTTTTGCCAAAAAAGGAAACAACAATGTGAATAGTCTACCAATTGTGATAAAATCTTTTTCACCTGCTCCTAATGATAAGAAATTAATATACAGAATATAAAACAACTAACAAATATGAACCACCTGAATTACTAAATGGGCCAAAATCTACACATACATTGCTTAAAATAAGAACAAAATGGTCAAAATATATATTAAAAATATTCAACATGTTAGAAATCCATGAAATGCAAGTAAAAACTATGTGGAGGAGAGTCTATTATTATTGTATCCTTACAACTTGTAATAGGGCTTCCTATATTCAGTGTACTTTGTAAGCAGAGCAAGTGCAACAAGAGACTTCTAGGTGGCTTTTTTTTCTAGCCACATAATTGATGCATCACAGTCATCAAACTATTAATAGCTGGACATGCATTCCATTTAGCTTTAGAAACAAGTGAAGAATATGCTGAGTTTCTACAGGTGCCATGTTAAAGGTGTGTATGTATTGAAATACACTGTGGATCGCAGGAGGTTACTTCAAGCACCATCTCCTTCCTGTGATAATTACCAAATTGCTCTATTTGCCAGAAATGGGTTTGTTCCTCGACATGTGGGGACAGAAAATAGACTGAAAACCTCCATTCCTACTGGCCAGTTTATTTTTTTACAAAAATTATCAGCATAGGAATTAGGAATCCACAAGTGAGAAGAAATAAGCACTTCTAATGTACCCAATCTCATATTTAATATAATGACACAAGTGTTCATATATAGACTTTCATTCTATTGATGTTACACTTAAAAGTGTCATAAAATGTACTGGGCACACTGTATTGGAAGTACATCAAAACTCTGATGAATTCTGACTATCAGCATATAAGATTTCCCATTAGTTAATATTTAACTGTGTTAAGAGAATACTTCATTTATTTTCAATCATATACAAGTATGCATACCACTTCCCAATCCAGTAACCAGTATCTTAATATGAGATATGATTACCGAATATAACATGGTATCCTGGATGTGATTCTGGGACAAAGTGGTTGGTAGTTAAAAAAAACAGTGAAATTTGAATAAAATGTGGAGTTTAGTAAATAGTAATTACCAATATCGGTTCCTTAGTTGTACAAAATGTTTTAAGTACATTCTACTAGTATAGGAAATAGCTAGGTATATGGTAAAATCACTGTATTTACCTTGTAATTTCTCTGCTAATCTAAAATTAAAAAGTTTATTTAAAAGAAAGTCAATGGAAGCATGAAATAAGAAAGGGAGACTGAATATGAAGGGTTTATAGGTATAACAGATATTCCAATAACCCTGAGCAGATGAGATGGGACAAAAGGCAACATGATTGAAAAGAAGAGTGTAAGTGTAGACAAATTTTTATGATTGTTATTCAGAATATGGGGGTGTTTAGGTTTACAGCATTTTTCTATTATGTAGAAGAGATCTGCTACTTGCTTAGAGTAAGACAGTGCAATATGCAAACTGAGGGTCCACTAGAGGTTGATGACCATGGATTTAGAGATCCCATTAGTCTTCCTTCTCACTCCCTCCAGCAAAAATGAATTCTAGAATTAACTTTCTTAATTCCCATCTAAGATGAAGGTAGGTTATACATGGAAACAAACTCTTAATATTTGTGAAGAATATTTATTTTTACCCAACTGTTTCCATCCATTCCTAACCTCACCCTTGTTCTTCAAACATAAGTTTATGATTCTGATTTCTATATTGAAAATAGACCTCACTGGGGAAAAAATCTAATTTTAGATACATAATGAATACAGCATCTATGTAAACTTGAATTCTAAGTATTATGAAAAATAATTTTTTCCACCCATTTTCCACTATCCTTACTGCATGGTAAGGGTTGGGGACAGAGCTCATTGGTAGAGCACTTACTTAGTATGCTGGAGACCCTGGGTTTGATAATCCCCCCAAAAGTTATCACATGGTAGTAAATCATCTTTCCCTCCCAATCAGAACAAGTGTAATTCAGAATTCATTTAAGTACAAATCTTTATAATAGTTGATAGCCAAAGAAAACTTTTGACCAGAAAATCAAGTGACAATCTGTATTTTAAAAAGTTTTAAGCAGTGATGTACAAAAATATGATAATCACAGACATGTACCAAAATCAAGTTGGTTACACTTTGTTAATGTGCTCAGAGTTTATATAGAATATAGTAATTATGCACTTTAGAATATCTAATTAAAACAGAATCTTCTGTGAATAAAAAAAAAACATGGTACAATATATGGAAAGGAGATAAATGACTGTATAAACCTCAGAAGTCATCCTCAATTGTTCTCCCTCAGAGACAAAGTTCAGCTGCGTACCAGATCTTCTCTATTTTCTCTCAGCATGACCTTGAGGGTCTGTGTTCTACTTTCTATTTTCATATCATGGTCACATCATACCTAATTTGGAATAAATTCCTAGTTCATCTACATGCTTCTTATCCATCTCTCCTATAGTTCATTGTCTCTACTTTTCCTGAAGCTATTATTTGAAAGAAAATTGTGACAATGACAGTCCTTGTTTAAATAAACACTTTTTATTACATGAGGTGTCAGACTCCTTGAATGGATATCTCATGCTTTTTATAATCTGGTTCATCCTATCTTTTCAAATTCAATTTTTAAAATAAATTATTACCTATTGACCCTTCTTATCTGTCACAATTCCCTAACATAACATACACATTCCTATCTCTGAGATTATTGCATGAAATTTCCTTTGCTTAGAATTCTCTTTGTTCATATGCTCATTTTCAAATTGACAAATTCTATCCTTCTTTCAAGGACCATCTGAAGTGCTCTGAAGACTTAATGATTTGCAGAACACATATTTGTTGCCACTTTATTCATTACAACACTTTATATGTATCCCCTAGTAGAGAAATCTAGTCACCCAAAAGACATAATATGCAATCATCTGAACTTATGTGAAAGAACAATGTGCACCAGGAAAAGTTGTACTTTCAATAACAAGTGCTAGGACAATTTCTACATTCAAGAAGATAGTTTGTAAGGCATAAAACTGACAAAGTTTCTTTATGTAGAATATAAAGAATTCTATAAATCAGTAAGGAAAAGGTACAAAAACCAGTAGGAAATAGACAACAGGCTTGGGCAATTAATCTACAAAAGAGGATACCTAAATGGCCAACAAACATATTTAAAAGTGTTGAACTTAGACAATGAAATGCAAAATAAATTCCAATGAGAACACTATTTTATCAGAAAAGTTAAAATTAAAAAAGAAAAAGAAAGTCTCAAAAATGGGCAGGAAGACCAATCAGAACTATCATACATTGTTGTTTGAAGTATAAAATTAGTAAACTACTTTGGAAAACTGTTTCTATATTTTCTAGGAAGGCTGAATATATATACAATATGATTCAATAATTCGACTCCTAGATATGAAGTGCTTACATATGTTAAGCAAAAAACATCACAGAAATGGTGTTAGCACTATCTGATAATAGTAAAAACTGAATAGAAGCAAAATGGTCATCAACAGAAATGAAAAGTGCAATACACTAAAAATATAGATATACTTATTAAGTAAAACAGCATGCAACAAACACAAATGAAATATCAATATATGCAACAACAATAAATAAAACTCACAAACTTAACACAGCAAAAGGAGCCAAATACAAAAAATACATACTGTACACTTTCATAAATATCAAGATCCAAAGCATATATACATATTTGTTGTGTACATACATTCAAAGTATGTAAATATAAACATTCCATGTCTATGTAAATTTTTGAAAATATATTTCTATACTAAATTGCACAAAGTTCAGTGGTTTAAATAAGAATAATGAAAAAAGAATTATTAAACATTTTAAAGGTAATTAAGAATGTGTACTTATGAGAATAAGATAGGTCTAGGAATTAAAACTACTATAAAATAATATGGTCAAAACAGTGTGATGCATGCAGGTAAAACTTATCTTTGGTATAAAACAGAAAGGCATTATGGATACAGGTGAGGGTTATTAAATGAAAAGAAAGGTAACAGAAGGGGATTTCTGAGATTTGTAAAAGTTTATTCAAGTGAATACTACTCGTACAGGTATGTTATCACTGCAGATACTCATTGTAGGGTGATGGTTTGGGTACTTCTCTGGATAATCCATATATATTAAAAAATGTTCATTGTATTCAGTACAGTATATCTAGAAGATATATGTGCTTCAAAACCTATATCAATAAAATTGACCAAAATAAAAGATAACACAGCTTAAATCCCATTCCAATAGCATGCATTTTAGGATTCCAATAAACCCTAAGAATGGAAAATGATAAAACCCAGAACATTTACATAATATTATATTAAGGGATGGTATTTTAGTTCATTGACAGAGCTTGCCTAGCTTGTTCAAATTTTGGGTTTCAATTCCATCACTGCCAAAAAATTAAAAGGTTTACATTCAGATAATAGAAAAAGCAGATCTGATGATGCAGGTAGGATACCAAAACTACTAAGAAAGCTCTATGAGACCTCTAGTTTAATTGTTGATCAACTGTTGGACTGTTTATCTGCAAATTTTCCAGATATCCATCAGGAATTCTGATACCTGTAAGTAGGGATAACCATTTCTCTAAATCCTACAAAAAGAAACAATGTAATAAAACTCAAAATAGACAGTGCATTTAACTTTTGATTCATGTACTTCAGAATATTATTTTGTAGCAAAATTAGCTGAAGCTAACTGCAGTTACAAAGTTACCTACATTGATTATATATAATATATTGAAGGCAAATATTACTAGTGAAAGCAAACATATATGATGCAGTTTTACAGAAATGATATAAGACAAATTGGACTCAGTTATTTTGGGGGCTATTCCATTAGTAAAATATCTTCAATTTACTTTGAAATTTTTACACCATATGGTAGGAACAGGCCAGATAAAACAACATGTGATCAATATAAATAATTAAACAAGTAGATATTATTATTTAATACAATATGTGAATTGTAAATTAAAACATTTTCTTTTGGCTGTTAATAGAAGTAAAAGTTGTTCTATTCATTTAACTATAGAATGTGAGCTCACATAACTTCAAGGAGAAATTTACCTTTATCATCACATCAAGAAATGCAAATTCTATAAAAAGAAATCATTTTATAATAAAATTTGAAATACAAGAGATTAAAAAAGGAACTGAGTAAATATTTACTGAGAGATAAAAGACTTAAACACAGATATATACAATATTCCAGTTAGACTAAAAAATGCAACATAGAGGTGATCACCATATTAATTTTAATATTTATAAATCCATATCAAATACCAAGATTATTTTTGCCAAAAACAATGAAATGCCTAAAACTCATCTAGAACAATAACAAAAAAATCCAAAAGTATTCTTGATAAGATTACATGCTCTTCAACTTACCATAGGGTTATGTCCTGCTAAACCAATTCTAATTTGAAAATATTAAGTTGGTAATACCCTGAAATATACCTAACTCACTGATATGACAGTTTAGCAACACAGAACTCTGTGGAGTACTGTAGTTTAGTCCTGTGACTTCCTGGCTAACTGGGAGCTGTGATACCACATCACAAAATAGTATCATAGTGCATATTGCCAGTCTGGGAAAAGATCAAAATTCTTAATGTGAAGTATGGGTTTCTATATATGTGTTTGATTTTTCAGCATTGTAAGTTGAAATCATCCGTTAGGCCATGATGAATCAGAAATAGATCATGTGTATAATGTCAAGGGAGGATAAAAAATAGTTTGTTCTAGATACTAAATGAAGTAAGATAATATATATATATATATATATATATATATATATATATATATATAAATATATAAAACTTATAAATACATAAACTTACTTATATGAAATAAGCTAAATATATATATTATATACATATAATACATATATATAAAAATCTATAGCATGTCACATCTTGGGGGTAAATCTATAATTCAATGAAAGAATTAGACAATACACATGTAGACCCAAATTCCAAAATCTTTTAAATGTGTATAAAATAACATATATTATAAAGAAAAATAAGAACAATTTTATTGTTATTTTGATATATCTATATAATTACACAATATCTTGATCTCAAGATTTGAAAGTGTTAATTTATTAGAGAACACTGATATTGTTTTCCTTAATGCACTCAGAAACAATCTATTAACAATAAAAATATAATCAGCCAGCAGGACAGACACTCTAATCTTCATTGTCTCTACAGCTACAAGAAAAGAACAAACTTCTGTTTTTCAAGATTTCATTTTTGCAGAAAAATATTAATATACATTACATAGTGAAAAGATAAAAGTCATAATTTCTGTCTTCAAAGTTATAATATCCTATTGGTAAAAAAGAAATATGTTGCATAACTTACATAGAGAAATAATTTACTGCATACATAGGGTTTTCTAGGTGCCATGAACCACAAAGGAAATGATACTGAAACATATAAAGCAAGGGGAAAAAAGCTGGTGTCTATTTTATTTTTCTCTCTTAAAATCTGATTTTGAAGTGTCCAAATGAATCCCAAAGAGATATTACTGAAATCACATTTTCTGAAAAGAAGACTTTGCTAATGCCTTCTAGAATGATGTCAGTCTAGATTTCTTGAATTAAAATAAAATCACTTTTCCTCAACAAGGAACCAAAATGAATATTCTGTATTCTGTAGAATATAGAATACTATGATTAATGTGTATTTGCCTTGGAATAGTAATAGGAAAAAAAATATTAAGAAAGCAACTTGGGCTGGGGAGATAGCTCAGTAGGTAGAGTGCCTGCCTTGCAAGCATGAGGCCCTGGGTTTGATCCCCAGCACTGCACACACACACACACAAAAGCAACTCACTGATATAATTATAACAATGCTCTTCATGAAAATTTTCAAATTGCATTATTTGCTTGATACATATGATATATATGTATACATATATAAATTTGTGTGTGTATTTATATAAAAACACACATATAAGTGTATATTTATATTTTTTAAAGTGTTACCTTCTTTGAGATCTATATTTATGATTTCTGAGACAAACAGCTGTGGTGACTGGATTTCATCAGATGACTTCCCAGATGCTTGGTGACTCTCAATATGTGATGCCATTTTTAGATATTTGTGAACAATATCTGTATTGGAAAATGAGACAATTTTAATATAATAAATATTTTTATCCTATTATGCAATTATAATTGCACATAAAATATAGATAACAACATACAAAAATCAGAGCATAATAGTTTTTATACTCAGGTGCATATGTGTGCAGTTAAGAGATCAAAACATTAACTCAAATGTCTTCAAATAGGAAGTACTAAAAATCCTTTTATACTCTTGGATTATGAAACATTATGAAGAATGTGCATTCAAGTCATTATCCAGAGATGAATAAAAATTATACCTGGAAATATGCACTTAAACTTTTAATGAATATTAGTTATTTAAATCTAGTACTTTAAAATTGAACTCAATTGTTTCTTACCAAATCAATATTAAATTTACCCTATTTCTGTATTTGCCTCGGTAACTTAATACTAAAATATTCCAATTCACATTTATAAGCAGTTGCAAATGATAATGAAATACACTTCTATTATAAAGAGATTCTGTAGAAATTTTATGTTGACATTCAGACAAAAATTAACTTGGAGCAACAATCATTGTATTGGTGATTGATTCCTAATCTCTTAAATTTGATTATCAGATACATCTACAGACACAAATTTTTTGTCACACTTAAATAATGTTAAAGAATTTTAAACATGCCTTATATTTCTAGCAACATTGAAATTTTTCCTACCTCAATGACATGTACCTCAATATATAAATCTTAATATGAAAGGTGGTTGCAAGCAATGTATAAACAATACCCAGGAAGCAAATTTAACGAAGAGAGAACTGAAAGTCAAGAGCTCCTAACCATAGACAGAGTGTCACTTTCTTGGTAGGGGTTGTTGATACTGGCAGCAAAGGGCTTGGGTTTTAGGTGTGCAGTGGGATAAAATGTGCTTTGGGTGTCTAAACTGCAACTGAGACCTCACAGAAACACCTGTCTCTTGCAAAAGAATTATGAAGTAAATTTGGTAGTCTCAGACTATGAATAAAAGCTTGACTACTACCTGACACAACCAAGTATTATGTAATAACAAACAAGTATGATTCAAATACAACTGCTCATTGGTAGTTTGATCCCATCAGAAAAATGAAAACAATGCAGCTTGTGTCAGAAATTTACTAATCTGTCAGTGGTGTAAGAGGTTTCTTTCCTGAATAAGGTAGTAGTTTTGAGAACCAGAAGAACACTTACTTACTCAATTTTGTGCCATTCACTACATAATAGATACAGATCCAGTAAATTTAAATTTTATCTCATTTCCTAAAACTTTCAACATTGCTTTCTTAAATCTAGACCAAGAGTCCAGTACAAGAATAGATTTTTTTTTTTATGGTTCCTGAACTAAACATGTTTTTGGTTGTATATTTTTGTTTTGTTTGTTTTGCATTTTAAATGTTACTAATCAAAGAAAAGAATATGCAACAGAGACTATAGTTCACAAAACCTAAAATGTACTAATAAGCCTGGTTTAGACAATCAACTAACAGTCAGCCAAGCCCTGACCTGTAGTGTTTTCTGATTTCCTTCAGCAACAGTCCTCCATAGCAGACTTCACCTTACCAACATGACACTGAATGTGTAAGCAATGGGAAGAACATGCAGTAGCACACCATTACATGGTACTTTGTAATAAATATACCACAGAAGTAATTCTTACTGCATAGATAACAATAGTAGAAGCACCTAGAAACAATCAGAAATAATGACTCTTGCATATTCATTACTTTTGTTTCTGAATTTGCCTAATTTTAAGTTTATATGATTAAAAATTAATAATAGCCATGTTTAAGAGGCAAAAATGCTGAAAATTTAAGAATCATCTCTCAGTGTGAGCTGACTGCAGCACACCATTCCGTATGATCACACCTAAACAGATAAAGGTTACACACATTACCCATAGATGAAAACTGCAATGAGTGTATATACCCAAATTTTATGGAAACCATCAGGAAATAATCTGCCATGGCAAGAAAAAAATGTGAGCAGTAGAAAAAATGCTCAAAACTTCAGTAAATATAATTATCTAATGAAACAATAAAATTGTTATGTTTAGCTGGTTGTGGTGGCACCCACCTGTAATGCTGAGGCAGAAGGATGATGAGTTCCAAAGCCAGTCTCAGCAAAAGTGAGGCACAAAGCAACTCAGTGAGACCCTGCTCTAATAAAATATTAAATAGGGCTGGGGATGTGTCTCAGTGGTCAATTGCCACTGAGTTTTCCTGGTCCTCAAAAAATTTCAAGAAATTTTGAATTGTTATGTTTAAAACATAGCATGCTGCAAAAGTCAAATCAGACATGAATTTCAATAAAGAAACTACCAGGACTGTGGTTGTGGCTCGGAGGCAAACTGTGTGCCCAGCACATGTGAGGCACTGGGTTCATCCTTAGTACCACATAAAAATAAATAAATAAATAAATACCTTGTGCTTATCTGCAAATAAAAATTGTTTTGAAAATTTAAAAATACACATCACCAAAATTGATCAAGGAAGTAGACATAAAATAAAGAGAAATTTCAGATATGTATTTCCCTGGATATTTAAAGAACACAGTAATAAAGAATAACAACTGAGGTGATAATCTAATTACTGTACTAGTCTATAGTGATTATTTCAAGCAATAATGAGGTATGATCCTAAACTTAGCACCACACTAAGCTTGCAAATCATTTTGAAATTCTGCATGTCCTTCGTATGTAATTGGTTCCTTTCTGATGGACAGGTGTTCAAATATTACTTTTTCTGTAGTATCAAAAATACCATCTCTAGGATCTTCCATCTTTCTGATGTCCTTCTTACTCTTAACTTATTTTTTTAACTGGCAAAGTGAAAGCAGATAATAGAAGCTGGTAGACTAAAACCTATTAACATACAGGTTCTACAATCAGAAAGTTAGATAAAATAGACATACTAAATAGAAACTAAATTTGCTTCCATTCTGGACATTGCCATGATGGAGTGAAGGTTTCCTCCAGTAACACTGTGGGAATCTTGCAATAGGGGTTTCTCGAAAGACCCCACATACTGGTGGAGGGAGGAATGCATGCTGTGAGATGATGAAGGCCTGCCAGTCCTTCACCACAGGCTCTGTGGTTCACAGGCATTTGAAATTGTTCCATCACCAGCCCAAGACACAGAATCACATGGGAAGGATGAAAAGAAAAACACAAAACTAAAGTTGTAACAAGATCACTATATATAAACCTGTGTCTAGGACTATTCATACAAACAGTAGAGTTAAAATAATTTCTATAAAAATATTTATAAAAATATTTAAAATATTTTAATTTAGCTATATGTATCCCTTTCTCATGTAATAAAATTAGTAGATAATCACAAAGCTAATATAATCATTCCTATCCATTTGCTGACTTTAAATATCTCAAGATTGTTTACATCTATTCCTTCATGTATTCACTACCTAGTTTGTGCTTTATGATTAAGCATGCTATACAATATAAAAGATATAATCTTGCCTAAATGAACTTATATTTCTATTGAGAGACATCGAGGAAAGTGTCAATTAGTGAATTAAACAAAAGAACTTAAGTATCATTTATACAGAATATAAAATTAATTATGTCCCAAATTTGAGATTTTAATATAAAGAATCTTTATAACAATCACAGGTCTATTACCAAGCAGAAACATTCCTAAAATATAGTACTTTAAAATTATTTAGGCCAGCTGCAGTGGTGCATCCCTATAATCCAGAGGTTCAAGAGGTTAAGGCAGAAGAATCACAAGTTCAAAGTCAACCACAGCAACCTAGCCAGGCTCTAAGTAACTCAGCAAGACCCTGTCTTTAAATAAAATATAAAAAAGGCTGAGGATGTGACCCAGTGTTTAAGTGTCCCTGGGTTTAATCCCTGGTACCAAAAATAAAAGTTATTTAGTAATAAGTGGCAAATAATATGAACAAGACTTTGTAAACATGTTTCAACATTTTTGAGTATAAACCTAGGAACAGAATTGCTGCTTCATATGATAATTTTATATTTAAATTTAAGGGGAAATGGTATAATTAACTTTTGAAAATTTTTTAAAAAAATAACATTTAAAAATTTGATGAGCTCAGAATTCTCTATACTTGCAGGTACTTTAGAAAAGTTTATATGCTTCTCTTTATTGTAAAATAATTTTTATGCTAACACAAACCTAAACTCCATAAGGAAAGAATGTGATGAAAGCAATTATCAGGCACTGAACAAAATGATGCAGAATTTCTGTCAAAGCTATTAATGAAAGCAAGTGAATATGCAATATCAGATTTGGTAGTCATTGCTACCTGCAATTCATCAAGTCTATTATGATGCCCTCAAGTATTATATGAAGTAAGTCTGGTGAAGAAGAAATTCAACAGTTTCTAATTTTTCTTCTCTACTACCTGTCAAAGTTACTATTGTTAAAGGGACTGTTATTAAGGGAAACAATATATACTACTTGAAAACAATTAGACATTATAAACATTTCAAGCTGGTCAAACTAAGCATGCTTTTATAAATAATATTAAATATTTCCGAAAATATGCAATTATTCTAAAACATCAACTAGCTCTCAAAAAAGTAGGTTTATTTTCTTTGAATCATGCTTTTTAAAAAAGAGTTATGTTGTGTAATCCAATACTCCTTAAGAATATGTTCCGGAGTTGAGGATTGTGGCTCGTGGTAGAGTATTTGCCTTGAAAGTTTGAGCCACTAGGTTCAAATCTCAGAACAATATATAAATTAATGTACAAAATAAGGTCAATCAATAACTATTTTTTACAGAATATGTCCTAGTGATACCGCCGTTTACCGGTGACGAGTTCTGCTCCTTCTAATGTTAAAGATTGAAACACTAGAGAAGCACGCCAAGGCAAGCATATTAAGCAGGTTTTATTTAAGGTAATAATACAGACTCTCCTGGAGGAAGAAGGGGACCATGGCTGATGTTCTAAAGTCCAAGAAGTGAGCGCACCCTGCATCTTTTATAGGTTAAAGTCTCTTTTGTTCTCCAGTTCTCTCCTCCCTTATCTCTCCTCCTGCCTAAGTGACTAGGCCTGGTTTTGCATTAAGTGAGAAACCATGGGCACAGGGAGGGCCAGGGTGATTCAGGCAGCAAGGGTCCAGGGGGCATTAATTAGCAGCTCCTTGCTTGCAGTACTTGATAAAGGCAGGTAAATTTGGTAATCAATGGGCTCCGGAGATCCTCGACATTCCATTCTTCCAGGGGCAGTCTCCAACTTCCAGAGGACAGATGACTTCATGGCTTCATTTCCTTGAATTGACCCCAATTTCCTATTTCTACACTAACTACCTGTTCTTAATTCTGGCTTCATTCCCCCCTTTAGCTTTAGGAACTCCTAACTGCTGTAAGGAAACGAAAGGGGCGTCGGTCATTCTGGCTGCTTCGAAGCTGAAAGGGGCAGCGAGGGGCAAGCAGTTTGGAGTTCCTTTTTAAAAATTGGGTCAATTGAGGGGTCCAAGGTAGAAGTCTAGTTGGGGAAGAGCAGGCTGTAAAGTCATCTGGGGGTGAGTGCTTCTATGATAGAAGAACAAAAGACATGAGTACTGAAATGAGATTAGTACAAAGTAAATGTTGCAGCATCTGGAACATGCCACTGAGTATCATGAAAATGACAGAAGTCAATCTCTCACCAGGAGGTGGAAGAACTGGGAAATTGTTCCATAACTAGGCCTAGCAAAGACTGGAGAGGACAAGGCCTTTATTTGGGGACTTTAACATTGTCCAGGTTATCAGGATGTAAACACAACATTTAACTCTTAATGTCATAGATGTCCCCAGAAAATATAGTAAGCTACTTAATGTCATGTGTTTTTGTAAAATATCCCTTTATTGGTATAACCTATGTTTAGTAGAGAGCTCTATACTTCTGTTACTTAGGATTAGATAATCATACGAGCAAACATAGGTTAAGTCTACCTGTGTAGCTTAGGAAGGTCTGCGGCCTTAAACTGACTCTAAAAACTTCTGACTCTGGCAGTTTCTCTTGATAGTTATCAGACATATTTGCTGAAGAATCTTTCTTCATTTGTAGCTTCCAGCTTTATTCTAGTGGTCTAATACAGTGTACATCTTAAGGCTACATTAACTATTATTTCTTTGAAATGCCCAGGAATGCTATATTTTGTTTTAACTGTTTTGCTGGGAGTCTAAGATCAAGCTGGTCAAATTGACCTGGTTCCTGTCTTGTTAAGAGTCAGCTGAGTTCCCACAGGGGCACTCATAGAGAACTTAAGAGCGCTTCTAGCTCCACCAGTGCCATTGGTTAGGCAGGGTTTCCTTGATGAGGTGACTTCCTTTGGGAACATTAAGGGGTGTCTCCCTTTTTTCATGACCCTCCTCTGTAGCAGATGCACTGAGTGATTTTCATCCTCTAGTCTCAACAATCTCCTTGATCAGGAGGTTGTGTGACCCAGAGTTGCAACGCTCCTTAGAGAAGTTCTCATGTTCATGGGTTCAGGCTGAGTGAGGGCAAAAGATCCAAATACTGGTCTATCTTGCCTTCTGTATTTAATTCCAATTTCTAAGTTTGATCTTAATCATCCAGCAAGCCAGTCTTACTAGTCATAAAGTAAGAGTATTGGGCTTTAACTTCAATGTCCATAACTTTACAGTTATTTACCCTTTTATCTAACTGGAGTCTGCATTAGTACTGGAAGTTACCACTATCTGTTGTGGTATCTGTTACCACTATCTGTTAGGTGATGGCTTATTATCACAAGTTACCTAGGTTGCGTGTTCTTGAAGCAGCTACTTCTGCAAAACATTAAAGGTAACAGTTTTACAAAATGAAATTAGCAAGAGCAAAAATATATTCTGCTTGTATAATAGCTATCTTGAATTTTGACTGAGAACCACATTATATTCCCTATTTGAGATCATAGTAATTTTACAACAAAAAAACAATCTTTTGATTATAACTTTAAAGCTGAAGTCTGACTTATTTTGGAGTCACTCTAACATGCAGTAAGGTGGGAGGCAGAGCCTTATCTCAGGTAAGGCGTGGCTCTTTACAGATCTTAAGTGTTCTAATTCTGATGTTGATCTTTGCTTCTTCCTTAAATATCATTAAGTACTTTACATATACTGTTTCCTGAGTCTATATAAACTTTATAATTAACACAATTTAACATTGCATCTAAAACATGAATCAAAGAAAGGCTGAAAGAGCTTTTAACTTTCCTTTTGTATGTCAAGTGGCAAAATGTTTTCATGTTTCACAATATTAACCTTTAAACAAGTCAGGCTCTAACGTTTAAAATACATTTATATTTGAAATTCTTTATCTCAGTGTATAAAGTAACAAATTTTACATATACCCTATTGATAGCAGGTCCTATAATAGAACATTAAATGATAGAAATAAATCCCAATAAAATTTACTCTTTATAAGTTTAAAATTCATTACAGACAAGTTTAATCTGGAGAATAGCAGCTTGATAAATTCCCTGCTTTAAAACTTGTATACCTGAAAAATATGAACACATTTAATATACAACTAGTGACCACTTCACAATTACCTTGACATTTTTTCTTACCAAATTTAGTTTTTAAAGAAAAATGTAGACTCTGTAACACAGTACAATACTCTAACAATTGTTTAACCATAATTGATACACCCCATTTTAAGACTAATTGTTCTAAAAAATAAAACTTAATAGACACAAGTTAAGAGTAAATTAGTGTTTCTAAGAAATCCTTGCCATTTTACCATGTCATTTTACCATATAGATTAAACTTTGGTTTATATCAGAACATTAGTATTTCACCTTAGGAAAAACCTTATATAGCTTTGTCTCATATACATACAATCAACTTAGTTACACACAAACTTGTTGAATCTTGCCCTTTACTTACACACAGAGTTCTTAGCACTTACTTAGACCCTCATGTATTTCATCACACAAGCACTTTCTTTCCCAGAAACATTTCCTTTTCCCTTTTACTATATTTTCATACCCAGAACCTTTTATTTTCTCTTTCCTATTGTTGACCACTTTTGTTCACATTCTGAAACAACTCTTAGTACTCTAATTGAAACACAGTTGAAACTTTTGGGACCCTTTGTATATGGAATTCCACTTGTTAGGACATAACTCTTAGTAACCTTGTTTTAGTTTAGTGAGGACACAAAGTAATTGTAAACCCTTTTTATTTACCAACCTATGAAAACACCAATAATGTTTAAGTATGTTACCCCATGTAATTTAAGGAGTTAAGAGTACTTGATGTTATTTAACAATTAGCATTTTAACTTTGTAAATTAATCAGATGTCTCCACAAACACATTTGAGTAATCCCATACATGTTAACTCTAATTCACTTATTCTTAAAAAACCAAGAAATCAGACAAGTGTCCTGAACAGTATTTGTTGTCTCTTTCCTGTTGAAGAAAAGTCCTATAACAATTGCTATTAGACATTTCATTAACATCAATATTCTATTAGATTGACCACCTACAGACTTGTGAGTTAGTTTTCAAAGACATTTTACTTCATTAGTTTACCCAATTGAATTGAACCTTTAAATCACGTGAATTAAAAGTATCGGATCCATTTTTAAATTTTTAATTTTAGGAGCCTCAGTTTTGATACAGACAAACATGACATCAGACAGCATGACATACAATAACACAAAATCAAAGGCCTTGTAACTTTATAGGTGAACCTCCATTGCAATGTAACAGATGTTCAAAACTCTAGTTGAATAAAAAATAGAATTGATCCAAAAAAAAAATCATGAGCTCAAAAGAATATAGAATTAAAAAAAAAAAAACAGAGTCTTGGAAAAATGATATGGCCGTTACTTACTTTAGTAAGGCACCATAAAATTACTTTTGCTGGAGTTCAGGTAATGCTTTTTTTTTTACTTTTTTCCTTGGGTTTGAGACTGGTCTCTACGAGCCTTTAGGCTTCCTTTATTTACATTCATGTAAGCCTTGACTGATATCTGGAAGGATCTAACAGGTTTTAATAGAAACCTTGTGCCTAAGGCACTTTAGCCATCTCATCAGGACAGGTTGGATGTCAAAGAAAATTATGAGACCTTATTTTTCCATTACTTTTGAGAATGAAGCTACTTTGCTAAGTTCCTCATTGAGATATGCCATGGTTATTGAGTTGCTTATGGCTGCCTATCCAGGATTATTTTCCCCTTTGTGACAACAGTTTAAATCTTGCTTCATAGTAGCTGAGGATGGAGCTTGAAGTAAGCCCCCTTCTTGATATTCCTGGGGCAGAATATTGTCCTATAGTTGGCTATTTTCTGTAGTATTGAACCTGTTGATGACATAATTTTGCTTTATTTTTTGAGATCATTTAATTCCTATTAGCTAAGAATTTTAGGAGTTCTGAAATGGCCTTTTGATATTCCTCCTGGGTGGGAGCACATAAAGAATGTCATTTACTTACTGAACAATCACAGATGTTTTATCTCTGAATTTTGTTAAGTCCTTAGCTAAGGTTTGTCCGGAACAGGTGGAGGGCCATCTAAATCCTGAGGCAACACTGTCTAGGTTAGTTGAGGACAGAGTATCTTGTTACTCAAAGGCAAACAGAAATTGCCATTCAGAGTCTAGCATAGACAGGAAAAGTCATCTTTTAAATCTAAATTAGTAAACCAAGCAGCAGTTGGAATCCAAGATAAAAGTGTATGGATTAAGAACTACAGGTGGGGGAAATTACTGCTTCATTATCTAAGGTCTTGGACTAGGCAGTTTGCTTTTTAACTCCTAAAATGGGCAAATTGCATGGACTATTACAAGGCATTAAAGTTTCTATCAGTTTGAATAATCTTTAATAAGTCCTTTTTCTTGCCTATATGTTCCCTTTTCTTTCTTTTTGTGTCTATTAAAGAATGGAAGATGCAAGCTGGAGAAGATCATCTGAGGATTGATCAGGGCCACGTGCCAATTTTGTAATTTCCTCTAAATATTTGGGGCTGACTAAATGATAAATTGGTACCTTAAAAGTAGGTGGCCCTTTATGGATCAGGATTCAGGGTGGTGTGTTTTCTTATTGCTTTCCTAAGTCTCTCCATGAAAAGAGCAGGACTTTCCTGAAGGCTGCGTAAGAGTTTTTTAGGCATCCTACTCATATTTGAATCCCAGTTAGGATGGTTTCTGGGAACTGCCTGTGCTCTAGATGGTTAATAGCTAATTTTCCAGGTGAGGTCAAATACCTGGCATAAGTTTGAAACATCTCAATATTTATTAGGATCCTCCAAAAGCCTCCTTAAATTTATTTTTGTCTATCTTAAGTTGGAGGGTTCCCTCAATTTTTCCTCCCTTAGTGGGTGGTTCCTCAAGACTTTCTCCTTCATGGTAGAGATTATTGCTGTCAAGCATTGTAACCTATGCAAGGCCTTTTTCTCAATCACTTGCAATTTAGTAGTATGCAGGCTAGTGGTTGAACCTGGCAATACTGTTGGGAGAGAGACGCCCTTCTGAGTTAGAAGTATTAGGGACGTCTCCCTAACTGAGGTCTTCCTTTTGTCCAGAAAAACCCGTCTCTCACTACCTGGCTTTGCCAAAGTTATTTCTGGCCTTCTTTGGCAAGTGCTAGGGTACTAGTTTGCCCTGTGCTAGAGACCCTGGAGGATTCAGACTTAAGGGCATTACTGCTTTCCTCCTGCCACTAAAACTCCTAATTATGAAAAATGATGCCAAAAGTAAAAAGGTGTGCCTTTTGCCTTTTTGTCCTGTAAACTAAAGGAATCTCCTGAGGGTGAAGGGACATCTGTTGGTTGTTAGCATTAACACCCTTTGCTTTGGAGGGTCTCATGGAGGGGTTCTTAAATGCCTCCCTCTTGCAGCGTAAGAGAACACCATGAGCACATTTGAGCACAGGAACCGTAACGGGGAGACTCTAGTGTCTAGACTAGTTAAGGCTAACTATGCGAACAAAGGGAACCTGGGCATTTTCATACTAATCATCCCAGGCCTTAATCCTACGGTCCTGAACTCCTAATGTCTGACCGGCAAGGAAGGGAGCATCCTGGAGGGAGTGGATGTGCGGGACTGTTGTGCACTGTATGGCCCCATACGAGGCAAAGGGAATTGGCCCTTTCCCTCAGTGCCATTGTCTACGATCACCCTGGATACCCCTCAGGGCTTGTCAGGAGGGGGAGTCTGGAGAAGGAAACTTTGGGGTCCACCCCGAGTAGCCCAGGCTGAGAACCCCACAGTTGCTCCAACCCTTCCTCCACCTCCTCGCATCCTGGGCAGATCAGGACTAGGGACACTGTGTACTCGCGGACAATTGCGCTTGGGCCTGGACAGAAAAATAGGAAGACAGCTTCAGCACAGTCCAACATGCCTACAGAGCAGTGATTGGAAACTTGCCTGGGCCAGGAAACCTCTCACCCAAGTCTAAGAATGGCGGCTGCACTAACTGCATTTAAGTAGCCGACAGGTGCCCATTTTGCCCTCCAAAAATAAAGATACAGAAAGATGCCCCTCAAACAGATGTGGGGTGCATGGAGAGAGAAGCTTACTTACCTAGGCATAAATCTCGGTGGGACCTCCAAATCTGATACCGCCGTTACTGGTGACGAGTTCTACTCCTTCTAATGTTGAAGATTGAACACTAGAGAAGCACGCCAAGGCAAAGCAGATTAAGCAGGTTTTATTTAAAGGTAATAATACAGACTTCTCCTGGCAGGAAGAAGGGGACCATGGCTGATGTTGTAAAGTCCCGAGAAGTGAGCGCACCCTGCATCTTTTATAGGTTAAGGTCTCTTTTGTTCTCCAGTTCTCTCCCTCCCTTATCTCTCCTTCCTGACTAAGTGACTAGGCCTGGTTTTGCATTAAGTGAGAAACCATGGGCAGGGGGTGGCCGGGTGATTCAGGCAGGCAAGGGCCCAGGGGGCATTAATTAGCAGCTCCTTGCTTGCAGTCCTTGATAAAGGCAGGTAAATTTGGTAATCAATGGGCTGGAGATCCTTGACATTCCATTCTTCCAGGGGCAGTCTCCAACTTCCAGAGGCAGATGACTTCATGGCTTCATTTCCTCGAATTGACCCAATTTCCTATTTCTACACTAACTACCTGTCCTTAATTCTGGCTTCACTAGTGATACCACCGTTTACTAGTGATGAGTTCTGCTCCTTCTAATGTTGAAGATCGAACACTAGAGAAGCACACCATGGCAGGCATATTAAACAGATTTTATTTAAATTAATAATACAGACTTCCTGGCAGGAAGAAGGGGGCCGTGGCTGATGTTCTAAAGTCTCAAGAAGTGAGTGCACCCTATATCTTTTATAGGTTAAAGTCTCTTTTGTTCTCAAGTTCTCTCCCCCTTATCTCTCCTTCCTGCCTATGTGACTAGGCCTGGTTTTGCATTAAGTGAGAAGCCATGGGCAGGGGGAGGGCCAAGGTGATTCAGGTAGGTAAGGACCCAGGGGGCATTACTTAGCAGCTCCATGCTAGCAGTCCTTGATAAAGGCAGGTAAATTTGGTAATCAATGGGCTCTGGAGATCCTTGACATTCCATTCTTCCAGTGGCAGTCTCCAACTTCCAGAGGCAGATGGCTTCATGGCTTCATTTCCTCGATTTGACCCAATCCCCTATTTCTACACTAACTACCTGTCCTTAATTCTGGCTTCATTCCCCCTTTTGCTTTGGGAACTCCTAACTGCTATAAGGAAAAGAAAGGTGGCGCTGATCATTCTGGCTGCTTTGAAACTGAAAGGAGGCAGCAAGGGCCAAACAATTTGGAGTTCCCTTTTAAAAATTTGGTCAACCAAGGGGTCCAAGGTAGAAATCTGGTTAGGGAAGAGCAGATTGTAAAGTCATCTGGGGTTGGATGATTCTATGAGAGAATGACAAAAAGACATTAATACTGAAATGAGATTAGTACAAAGTAAATGTTGCAGCATCTGAAATACGCTAATAACTATCATGAAAATGACAGAAGTCAATTTCTCACCAGGAAGTGGAAGAACTGAGAAATTTTCCAATAGTAAGGCTTAACAAAGGCTGGAGAGTACAAGGTCTTTATTTGGGGACTTTAACATTGTCCTGGCTATCAGGAATGTAAACACAATACTTAACTCTTAATGTCATTGATTTTTCCCAGAAAATATAGTACAGCTACTTAATGTAATTGATGTTTGTGAAATATCCCTTTATTGGTATAACCTGTGTTTAGTAGAGATGTCTATAGATAATCATATGAGCAAACATATATTAAGTCTTCCTGTGTAACTTTTAGTCTTTATTCTAGTGGACTAACACAAGTGTACATCTTAAGTTACATTTACTATTATTTCCTTTGAAATGCCCAGGAATGGCTATATTTTGGTTTTAACTGTTTTGCTGGGAGTCTAAGATCAAGCTGGTCAAATTGACCTGGTTCCTGTCTTGTTAAAGAACTACAGGGTGGAGGAAATTACTGCTTCATTCTTCTAAGGTTCTGAACTAGGCAGTTTGCTTTTTAACTCCTAAAATGGGCGAATTGCATGGATATTGCAAGGTATTAAATGTTTCTGTCATTTTGAATGATCTTTAAGACGTCCTTTTTCTTGTCTTTATGCTTCCCTTTTCTTTCCTTTTGATCTCTACTAAAATGGAAGGTGCAAGCTGGAGAAGATCATCAAAGGATTGATCAGGGTCTCATGCCAATTTTTCATAATTTCTCTTAAATATTTGGGGCTGACTAAATATAAATTTGTACCTTAAAAAGTAGGTGGCCCTTTATGGATTCAGGATTCAGGGTGGTGTGTTTTCTTATTGCCTTCCTGAGTCTCTCCATGAAAATACCAGGATTTTCCTGAAGGCCTCATATAGTTTTTTAGGCATCATACTCATTATCTGAATCCTAGTTAGGATGGTTTCTGGGAACTGCCTGTGCTCTAGATGGTTAATAGTATAATTTTCCAGGTGAAATCAAATACCTGGCATAATATATATTATATTATAATATTTATTAGGATCCTCCAAAAACCTTCCTAAATTTTGTATGTCTTAATTTGGGAGGGTCCTCTTGGTCTTCCTCCCTTCAAAGGCAATTCCTCAAGGCTTTCACCTCTCATGGTAGAGATATTGATGTCAAGCATGGTAACATATGAAAGGCACTTTTCTCGATCATTGCAATTTAGCAGTATGCAGGCTAGTGGTGAACCTGGCAATACTGTTGAGAGAGAAACTCCCTTCTGAGTTAGAAGTATTAGGGACGTCTCCCTAACTGAGCTTCCTTTTGGTCCAGAAAAACCCATCTCTCACTACCTGTCTTTGGCAAAGTTATATGTGGCATTCTTCGGCAAAGTGCTAGGGTACTAGTTTACCCTGTACCCTCGGAGGATTCAGACTTAAGGGCATTACTGCTTTCCTCCTGCCACTATAAACTCCTAATTTTGAAAAATGATGAAAAAAGTAAAAGTGTGCCTTTTGCCTATCTTTTTGCCTTGTAGACTAAAGGAATCTCTGGAGGTGAGGGGATATCTGTTCGTTGTTATGCGTGTAATACCCTTTGCTTGAAGAGTCTCACAGGAGGGGTTTTTAAATGCCTCCCTCTTGAAGCTAAAGAGAACACTGTGAGCATATTTAAGCACAGAAACAGTAATGGGGAAACTCTAGATAGACATAAGTGAAGCCTAACTATTCAACAAAGGGAACCTGGGCATTTTCATACTAATCATCCCAGGCCTTAATCCTACAGTCTGAATTCCTAATGTCTGACCAGCAAGGGAAGGGGAGCATCCAGGAGGAAGTGGATGTGTGGGAGTGTTGTGCACTGTAAGGCCCATATGAATGCAAAGGTAATTGGCGCTTTCCTCAGTGCCATTCATCTACTGATCACCCTGTGTACCCCTCAGGGTGGTTGGGTGGGGAATCCAGAGAAGGAACCTTTGAGGTCCACCCAAGAATAGCCCAGGCTGAGAAATTGGCAGTTGTTCCAACCCTTCCTCCACCTCCATGCATCCTGGGCAGACCAGGACTAGGGACACTGTGTATTCACGGCAATTGCGTTCCAGGCCTGCACAGAAAAGTAGGAAACAGATTCAGCAGAGTTCAACATGCCTACAGAGCAGGTGATTGGAAACTCCCCTGGTCCGGGAAACCTCCCACCCAAGTCTTAAGAATGGCAGCTGCACTAACTGCAATTACATAACTGACAGGTGCCCATTTTGCCCTCCAGAAATAAAGAGACAGAAAGATGTAGTGTGCATGGAGAGAGAAGCTTACTTACCTTGGTGTAAGTCTCGGTGGGACCTCCAATCTGATACCGCCGTTTACCGGTGACGAGTTCTGCTTCTTCTAATGTTTGAAGATTGAACACTAGAGAAGCACGCAAAGGCAAGCATATTAAGCAGGTTTTATTTAAAGGTAATAATACAGACTTCTCCCAGCAGGGAGAAGGGGGCCATGGCTGATGTTCTAAAGCCTCAAGAATGAGTGCACCCTATATCTTTTATAGGTAAAGTCTCTTTTGTTCTCCAGTTCTCTCCTCCCTTATCTCTCCTTCCTGCCTCGTGACTAGGCCTGGTTTTGCATTAGGTGAGAAGCCATGGACAGGGAGAGGGCAAGGTGATTCAGGTAGGTAAGGGCCCAGGTGGTATTAATTAGCAGCTCCATGCTTGCAGTCCTTGATAAAGGCAGGTAAATTTGGTAATCAATGGGCTCTGAGATCCTTGACATTCCATTCTTCCAGTGGCAGTCTCCAACTTCCAGAGGCAGATGGCTTCATGGCTTAATTTCCTCGATTTGACCCAATTCCCTATTTCTACACTAACTACCTGTCCTTAATTCTGACTTCATTAGTCAAATGTATGGTACATGCTTGCAATTCCAGAGGCTTTGGAGGCTATGGCAGAAGGATTGTAAATTCAAAGCTACCTCAGGTACTTAGTGAGGCCCTGTGCAACTCAGCAAGAGCCTTTCTCAAAATAAAAAATAAAAAGTGATGGGGATGTTTCTAAGTGGTGTACCACCCTTGGATTCAATCACTGATACCCCACCAAAAAGAAAAGTGTCCTAGTCAGGTACAGTGTCTCATAACTATCTGGGTACTTGAAGGAGGAGGATCACCAAACCAAAAGCCAGCAATTTACTAAGACTGTTTCAAAATGAAAATTAAAACAATGAGGTATACAGTCCAATAGTAAAGTAACCCTGGGTTCAATTCCCAGTACCACCTCTACCCCCACACACAAACATGTCCAATAAACCACCCATGAAGATGCCATACTGTGCTTATTTTATTTCTGAATATCACTACCAAACATAATGGCAAGGCTATTCTGTCTTTTTTTTTTTTTTGATGAGCAAACTCTTCACAATTTTTTACTTTTATAAACGAATGAATTAAGATATCCTAGTAACTATATTTTATGGAGTCGAAGCAAACTTAATCACAGAAGGAAACAATAAGGATCATGTATATTTAACATAGACTTATTAACTTTATTCCTCCTCTCTCACACTTAGGAGTATTCCTCTTCTAAGGATTATCTATTGTGGTGCATCAAGACCAACCTGAAGGTGGTTTGCTGAACAGAAATGTTCCATTAGATGCAGTCTTGTGTTTTTTTTTATGATAGAATATTTTTTTATTTTTTTTTACGTTTACATAGGGTAATGATGTTTATTTATTTTTCCCCTCCCCCCACCCTCCCACCCTCCCACCCCTCTTTTCCCTCTACACAGTCCTTCTTTCCTTCATTCTTACGCTCTCCTTAGCCTAACTCTAAACTAACCCTAACCTAATGCTAGCCCCTCCCACCCCCATTATATGTCCTCATCCGCTTATCAGCGAGATCATTCGTCCTTTAGTTTTTGAGATTGGCTTATCTCACTTAGCATGATATTCTCCAATTTCGACCATTTGCCTACAAATGCCATAATTTTATCATTCTTCATTGCGGAGTAATATTCCATTGTATAAATATGCCACAGTTTCTTTATCCATTCATCAACTGAAGGGCATCTAGGTTGGTTCCACAATCTGGCTATGGTGAATTGAGCAGCATGAACATTGATGTGGCTGTATCTCTGTAGTATGCTGATTTTAAGTCCTTTGGGTATAGGCCAAGGAGTGGGGATAGCTGGTCAAATGGTGTTTCCATTCCAAGCTTTCTGAGGAATCTCCACACTGCTTTCCAGAGTGGCTGCACTAATTTGCAACCCCACCAGCAATGTATGAGTGTTCCTTTTCACCACATCCTCGCCAACACCTATTGTTTGCTTGTATTCTTGATAATCGCCATTCTAATTGGGGTGAGATGAAATCTTAGGGTAGTTTTGATTTGCATTTCCTTATTACTAGGGATGTTGAACATTTTTTCATATATCTGGTGATTACTTGTACATCTTCTTCTGTGAAGTGTCTGTTCATTTCCTTAGCCCATTGTTGATTGGATTATTTGTATACTTCGTGTAGAGTTTTTTGAGTTCTTTATAGATTCTGGAAATTAGCGCTCTATCTGAGGTATGGTTGGCAAAGATATTCTCCACTCTGTAGGCTCTCTCTTCACATTTCTGATAGTTTCCTTTGCTGAGAGAAAGCTGTTAAGTTTGAATCTATCCCAGTTGTTGATTCTTCTTTTATTTCTTGTGCTATGGGAGTCCTGTTAAGGAAGTCTGATCCTAAGCCAACAAGTTGAAGATTTGGACCTACTTTTTCTTCTATAAGATGCAGGGTCTCTGGTCTGATTCCGAGGTCCTTGATCCATTTTGAGTTGAGTTTTGTGTAGGGTGAGAGATAGGGGTTTAATTTCATTCTATTGCATATGGTTTTGCCAGTTTCCCAGCACCATTTGTTGAAGAGGCTATCTTTTCTCCATTGCATATTGTTGGAACCTTTGTCTAGTATGAGAAAATTGTATTTATTTGGGTTTGTGTCCATGTCCTCTATTCTGTACCTTGATCTACCTGTCTATTTTGGTACCAATACCATGCCGTTTTGTTACTATTGCTTTGTAGTAGAGTTGACGATCTGGTATTGCAATACCCCCTGCTTCGCTCTTGCTACTGAGGATTGCTTTAGCTATTCTAGGTTTTTTATTCTTCCAGATGAATTTCATAATTGCTTGCTCTATTTCTGCAAGGTACATCATTGGGATTTAATTGGAATTGCATTGAATCTGTATAGCACTTTAGGTAGTATAGCCATTTGGACGATATTAATTCTGCCTATCCAGGAACATGGGAGATCTTTCCATCTTCTAAGGTTTTCTTTAATTCTTTCTTAGTGTTCTGTAGTTCTCATTGTAGAGGTCCTTTCACCTCTTTTGTGAGATTGATTCCAAGTATTTATTTTTTCGATGCTATTGTGAAGGGGGTAGTTTTCCTAATTTCTCTTTCTGAAGATTCATCACTTATGTATAAAAAATGCATTGGATTTATGAGCATTGATCTTGTAACCTGTTTCTTTACTGAATTCACTTATGAGTTCTAAAGTTTTCTGGTGGAATTTTCAGTTTCCTCTAAATATATAATCATGTCATCAGCGAACAGGGATAGTTTGAGTTCTTCTTTTCCTATTCGTATCCCTTTATTTCTTTGGTTGTCTGATTGCTCTGGCTAGAGTCTCAAGGACGATGTTGAATAGAAGCGGTGAAAGAGGCATCCCTGCCTTGTTCCAGTTTTTAGGGGAACGCTTTCAGTTTTTCACCATTTAGAATGATATTAGCCAGGGCTTAGCGTAGATTGCCTTTATAATGTTTAGGAATGTTCCCACTACCCAATTTTTCTAGTGTTTTGAGCATGAAGGGATGCTGTATTTATCGAAATGCTTGTTTCTGCATCTATGGAAATAATCATGTGATGCTTACTGAAGTCTGTTGATATGGTGATGACATTTATTGATTCCGAATGTTGAACCAACCTTGCATCCCTGGGATAAACCCACTTGATCTGTGGTGCACTATCTTTTTAATATATATTTGTATGCGATTTGCTAAAATTTTGTTGAGAATTTTGCATCGTGTTCATTAAGGATATTGTCTGAAATTTTCTTTCCTCGATGTGTCTCTGTCTGGTTTAGGTATCAGGTGATATTGGCTTCATAGAACGAGTTTGGTAGGGTTCCCTCCTCTTCTATTTCCATGAATAGTTTTGAGGAGTATTGGAATGAGCTCTTCTTTAAAGGTTTGTAGAAGCTCGGCTGAGAACCCATCTGGTCCTGGACTTTTCTTTGTTGGTAGGCTTTTGATGACCTCTTCTATTTCATTGCTTGAAATTGGTTTATTTAAGTTGTTATGTCCTCCTCGTTCAGTTTAGGTAGTTCATATGTCTCTAGAAATTTGTTGATGTCTTCGAGGTTTTCTGTTTTGTTGGAGTATAGATTTTCGAAATAGCTTCTAATTATGTTTGTATTTCACTCGTGTCTGTTTGTGATGTTTCCTGTTCATTCCGAATTTTAGTAATTTGAGTTTTCTCCCTCTTTCTCTTTGTTAGTGTGGCTAAGGGTTTATCAATTTTATTTATTTTTTCAAAGAACCAACTATATATTTTGTTAATTTTCCCGATTGTTTCTTTTGTTTTGATTTCGTTGATTTCGGCTCTGATTTTAACTATTTCCTGTCTTCTACTACTTTTGGTATTGGTCTGCTCTCTTTTTCTAGTGCTTTGAGCTGTAGTGTTAAGTCGTTTATTTGTTGATTTCTACTTCTTTTTTTGAATGCACCCCATGAAATAAATCTTCCTCTAAGTACTGCTTTCATAGTGTCCCAGAGATTTTGATATGATGTGTCTTTGTTCTCGTTTACTTCTAAGAATTTTTTATTTCCCTCCTGATGTCTTCTGTTACACATTCATCATATAATAGTGTATTATTTAGTCTCCAGGTATTGGAGAAGTTTCTGTTTTTTATTCTGTCATTTATTTCTAATTTCAATCCATTATGATCTGATAGAGTACAAGGTAGTATCTCTATCTTCTTGTATTTGCTAACAGTATTTTTTGTGGCATAAAATATGGTCTATTTTAGAGAAGGATCCATGTGCTGCTGAGAAGAAAGTGTATTCGTTCTTTGTTGGATGGTATATTCTATATTATGTCCGTTAAGTCTAAATTGCTGATTGTGTTGTTGAGATCTATAGTTTCTTTATTCAATTTTTGTTTGGACGATCTATCCAGTGGTGAGAGAGGTGTGTTAAAATCGCCTAGTATTATTGTGTTGTGGTCTATTGATTTCTGGAATTGAGAAGGATTTGTTTGATCGTACGTGGATGAGCCAATGTTCGGGGCATAGATATTTATGATTGTTATGTCTTGCTGATTATAGCTTCCCTTAAGCAGCAGGTAATGTCCTTCTTTATCCCTTCTGACTAGTTTTGGTTTGAAGTCCACATTATCTGAGATGAGGATGGATACTCCAGCTTTTTTGCTGTGTCGTGTGCATGGTATGTTTTTCCCCATCCTTTCACCTTTAGTCTATGGTGTCTCTTTTCTATGAGATGAGTCTCTTGCAGGCAGCATATTGTTGGATTTTCTTTTAATCCAATCTGCCAGTCTGTGTCTTTTGATTGATGAATTCAGGCCATTAACATTCAGGTTATTATTGTGATATATTTGTATTCCCAGTCAATTGACTCATATTTGTTTTTGACATGATTTGGTTTCTCCTTTATTTGGCTATTCCTTTAGGCTAGCCCTCCTGTTGCTGATTTGCATCGTTGTTTTTCATCTCTTCCTCATGGAATATTTTGCGAGAATGTTCTGTAATGCTGGCTTTCTTTTGTAAATTCTTTAGCTTTTGTTTATCATGGAAGGATCTTATTTCATCGTCAATTTGAAGGTAAGTTTTGCTGGTATAAGATTCTTGGTTGGCATTCGTTTTCTTTCAGGGCTTGGTATATGTTTTCCAGGCCCTTCTAGCTTTTAGGGTCTAGATTGAAAAATCTGCTGATATTCTTATTGGTTTCCCTCTGAATGTAATTTTGATTCTTTTCTCTTCGAGGCCTTTAAAATTCTGTCTTTATTTTGTATGTTAGGTATTTTCATATAATGTGCCTTGGTGTGGGTCTGTTGTAATTTTGTATGGTTTGGAGTTCTATAAGCCTCTTGTACTTGGTTTTCCATTTCATTCTTCAGATTTGGGAAATGTTTCTGTTATTATTTCATTGAATAGATTGTCATTCCTTTGGTTTGTTTCTCTAAGCCTTCCTCAATCCCAATAATTCTTAAATTTGGCCTTTTCATGATATCCCATAATTCTTGTAGATTCTGTTCATGATTTCTTACCATCTTTTCTGTTGGCCAACTTTGCTTTCAAGATTAAATATTGTGTCTTCAATGTCTGAGGTTCTGTCTTCCAGGTGTTCTATCCTATTGGTTATGCTTTCTATGGAGTGTTTAACTTGGTTTATTGTTTCCTTCATTTCAAGGATTTCAGTTTGTTTTTTTTTCAGTATCTCTAACTCTTTATTGAAATGATCTCTTGCTTCCCGTATTTGGTCTTTTAACTGTTGATTGTGCGATCATTTAATGCCCTGCATTGCTCTTTCATCTCCTCCTTCAATGCCTGCATTTGCTCTTTCATCTCCTCATTAGCTTCCTGATCTTTTAATTACGTACATTCTGAACTCCCTTTCTGACATTTCTTCTGCTGTGCTGTCATTGGGTTTTATTGATGTAGTATCTAGGTTTGTTGGGACATTTTCTTCCCTTGTTTTCTCATATTGGTCAGTTGTCAGTGGGACCCTGAGATATTGCAGTTTTCCGCTATTGGCTTATAGTGTCCCGGTAGATTTCCAGTGTATCACCTCCCAGCCTTCAGTAGCCTGATGTCTTGGAGGAATCTGATAAAGCAGCTCATCCAAGAAAAACTGCCCCTAGCCCCCTACTGGTTCCACGGTTTGGAACTGGCTTCTGTGCGGAAATGCTCTCACTGTGGGCCTGCACCGTGCAGCTGGCCGTGTGGGAGGAGCCCACTGCCGGAGTGTGGAAGGCTACCTTGGGAAGACTCTAGCTGCCCTGCCCGGCTCCAATAAGCCACCTCTATCTGGGTCCTGCCACCCGGGCTGAGCTTTACCCAGTGGGCAGACTCACCCGTGGCTCTATTCAGTCCGAGTCTCTCAATGCCTCCCCTTCTTAACTCCTGGTTCTGGAGTGACTGGGGGTGCAGTCTCCCTCTAGGCCGCCATCTTGGATTGCCCCGTGAAGAGAGCCTGCAGCCAGGAGTGGGCAGAGCCGCCTGAAGAGGTCTCTGGCTGCCCTGCCCTAATCCCCAGAGGCTGCTTCGGATCGAGGCTCTCCACTGGTTCGTTGCCAGGAGTATGCTGCCGCTGCAGTGGCTCCAGTACTCGGAGCTTGTTCTGGTCAGGAAGGCTCTCACTAGCAGGCCAGTTCCGTTCCGAGAACCTGGAGAAGCTGGCTGTGTGGGCGGGGTCCACCGCTGGAGTGCGCAGGGCTGCCTGTGGATGACTCTAGCTGCCACTGCCGGCTCCGATAAGCCACCTCTATCTGGGCCTGCCACCCGGGCGGAGCTTTACCCATTGGGCAGACTCACCTGTGGCTCTATTCCAGTCCAAGTCTCTCAATGCCTCCCCTTCTTAACCTCCTGGGTTCTGGAGCGCTGGGGGTGCAGTCTCCCTCTAGGCCACCATCTTGGAATCGCCCGTCACTCTTCTGTCTTAAAAATGAACACACTGAGCTGGGCATGCTAACAAGGATCACCAAGTTCAAAGGTAGCATTAGCTATGTAGCATGGTCTTAAGCAATTTAGCAAGACCCTTAACAAATTACCAAGACCCCATCTCAAAGTGTTAAAAAGGGCTAGAGAGGGATGGGGAGATAAATCAGTCAGTAGAGTGCTTGCTGTGCAAGCACAAGTCCCTGAGTTCGATCCCCAGCACCACAAAAATAAAAAAGGACTAGAGATGTGACTCACTGGTGAAGCACCACTGGGATCAATCCTGGTATCAAAAAACAAACAAAGAATGCCCTTGAGTACACTGTATTTAAGTAATACCAAGAATTCAATGAATTCTGAAAGAAAATTAGAATCTTGTTTCAGGTATCTAGCAGATATCATGTTGTAAGAAAAATAGAAGATTATAAGATAAATTTTGGGATTTGATTCACAGAAATATTTCCTCTCCTCCATGTAACAATGTCCAAATTATTGTTTTAAATTTCTACTAGCCCATCTCTCTGCCCCACATTAAACACAAAACAGCACCTCTCATTGAAGTCTCAGCAAAAGCTAGGAGATCTGGGACAATAGATACAATGCTGTAGACTTTGAAGCAAAGAAAACTAGACTGTAAAGTATTTATTCTGCCAACACGATGGGTATCCTTGAGTAAATAATGACCCTTTGGAGAAAAGGAAATATGATTTCTGAAGCCTTGGTAGAATAAATGACTTCCCTGGAGTTATCTAACCAAGTGTTTCAGCATATCAAAACCTAAGGCATGACTTCTGACATGTAATGCAGATCCCTTTCCACTACGCCTTTCCCTCTCTCAGAGCACAAGCATCCACATGCAATGCAAAGTGTGAGGGTAACCATATTTTACCTACTGCCACAAATCTCACATCAGAATCTCTGGCACAGTGAGGGAAGGCTTGCCAGTAATCTGTGTGTCATGAAACACTAGCAGTCAGTCATGTAAGCTCCTTTCTGGTAATTATAACATTCCTAGGGTTATTTCATTTTGAATATGTAACCTTGTTCTAAAAATGTAACTGAGTTTACATTTTAATTCATTCACTTTAACAAACTCTTAATTTTATATCATTATCTGTGTATTACTAATTTGAGTTGTAAAATAGACTGTCACATGCATAAAATTATATGCCTACCTGCTCTATGTGCTCTCAATACTACAGAGAGAGTCCATGACAAACATAAAATTGAAAATCAATAAAATTTACTCATGATGAATCTTAGAATTTGTAGTCAATATGCATATAGCATGTTGAAAAACTATGCTGAGACCACAAATTTCACAAATGTTCTATGCATTTTTCAGCTGCATTAATTCAGGTTATAAGACTAGCAATATTTAAGTGTCAATTTAAAATAGTTATGTAACAATTGGATAATATTATGCAATGTATCATTATTTAGGAACTAGTAAAAATATGTGGGATGGAATAATTCATTATGACTTGAGACAGGCATAGTAAAAATGTTGGAGTGAATGTAGAATATTCAAATAAGTACAAGAAAGCTATCAATGTTGTTTCCTTAAACACTAGGTTATGAGAGAGAGAACTAAGAGGACATTAATATGACTTTATCTGGACAGTGAATTCACATTGTTTATAAACTAATTAAATGGGGGAAACATCTCCTCCATCCCAAATATGTACTATTAGCCTTGCTGCTGTTTTCTTCAATAGTCATTTGTTCAGCTATTTCAGATAATGATTCACCAGTATTCTGGCATTCTCAAAGAGTGACGGATAGCATTCTCTTAAACTTTTTCATACAATCAATTGAATGTGACTTGAAAAAATTCTGAAAGAATGAACACAAAAGTGAAGTTATCAACATTTTACTGCTCAAAAAAGCAATGTCATTCTGCCTTTCCTGGGAATCTTCAAAATAGGAATATGATGAATATAATCAGGAAATTTTTACTTTGCCAAACAACACAAAATTCAAACTCCTGTTTAAAAGATACATTTGCTAATTAATGCTATATTGTGCATTATTATTATAATAGAAACTTTGCATATTTAGAATTCAATCATAATAATGAAATTTAGAAAGTTTACAAATTTTCTTAAATTGTACTTTCTAAAAGACTCTATCCCTACAAATCACAATCCCATAGGAACCAGTCAGTAGATATTTTCAGATACAACCATGGGTTAGGAGAGGTAAAGAGGAAAGGATAAAGAATAATCTTTGACCTTTTACTATCCATTTTTTTGTATTAGGAAATTTTCTCAAAGTATTTTCCTGGTCCAGTCAGACAAATAACAAATAATTAGACTTAAAAGTAGGATTGCCATTGACTTTATCCTCCACATTATAGCATCTCTGAAATCAGGTTGCATTTCACAATTAATAGGATTTCAAATGTAATTGAGAGAATTTTTTTTTTTTTATACATACTTAATTGAATGATACAATTCATGGTGTAGTCTTACAAATGATTAAACAATGTACTTGCTACCAAACCCATTTCTTCAACAATTTACCCATCATTCTTTCTGATTTACTTTCTGACTTGCAGTGAGCTGGTATACCAGATCACCATTAACTGTAAATATTATCCTACATTAGAGTAAGGTCTCATAAACTCCTTTATGCTTGGACTGGGGTTGTGGATCAGTGGTGGAATTCTTGCCTGGCATATGTGAGGTACTGGGTTCAATCCTCAGTAACACAAAAAAAAATAAACAAAATCAACAAATTTTATCTATTTACAACTAATGTTTTTGAAAATTCCTTTATGCTAAAATACATGTTTTACCAAACACTTCTGTTACCTATTTCTTATTGTGTTTTTTTTTGTCTTATTCTAAGACTGTATTCTAAGTAGTGAGTTTGCTGAACAGGTGACCTCTGCATAATATACTAGTTAAATAATAATTTTTGTTTGCTCAGAGGTTGAATGGAGGGTATCATGCATAAATTCACAAATAGCAATGATTTTGTTCCTTACCATCTCCATGTTATATTACTAATATTTCAAATAAACACTACAGGAAAAATATAAAACCACACTTATTGAAATAGCAAGAATTACAATTACACTATAATAAAGACTTTTTTCACACCTAACCTCTAAAATAGGAGACAGACTGGTGAATTATTGAAAAGACTTTATGCCTTAGCTTGGTTTCATTATAATACCAAACTGACAAGTATATTCTGGTGAGTATTTTCTGTTAATGTATCTTTAGATTACTATTCCTCTTTTCAACTGTATCTAACATGCAATTAAACCTATTTGGTTCTTTATTTTAGTTACTAAATTTTATCTATTTCAAAATTTCCTTTTCTTTTCTATAGATCCCACCTCTCTAATAAAATTTTCAATCTCACCATGCATTTTTATAACTAGATTAGTTATCATGTGTTAATGCCTTTGTAACTCCAAAGTCTGTGTAATCTTTATCAAGACTATTTTTGTGCTTTGAACTGTTCCTGTTCTTGATTTTTTTCTCTTGTGCTTACTGTACACTTAGCAATTTTTATTGACTGCCAGTACTCTATGTGAATGATTTTATGAAATGCCTATAGGAAAAATATACAGATTCTAGATGCTGTTACCTTCCACCAAAAAAATTTTATTCACCTCTAGGAGGAAGTCAAAGTAGATGAATAGGTCAACTCAATTCAATCAGGAATAGAGATTTCTTGAACACTACTTTAAAGATTGACCTGCCTGTGGTTTGTCCTCACTCTTTTGACACAGCTCTTTCACAGATTACACTGTAACCTGAGCCAGAAAAACAAATTAAAAAACTCCATGCAACTTTTCCAGTTGCCTTTTGCTTATATTTTATAACCTATTCAGCTTTATCCTTTTTCTCTACACAGTTGAAGAGTTAGAAAACACAGGAGAAAACCATTGCAGACTGTGTCTGTACCCTCTCTCCTGAATCTTAACTGACTCAGCAGCTCTACAATGTCTTCCAAAGGATTTTAGTTTTCTAGCACTTTTAGTAGTTTCAGCAGAAGCTTTAGTCTTCTATAAGTTACTCCATCATAGGCAAAAATGGAGGCTTTATGTGGATTTAAAGATAACATATCACAGGTATTTTACAAAGCAAGGTAGTCAATAAAATCAAAAGTTGAATCCAAAAAGAAACCTGTATAGTGTAGGGCTGTCCTAAATGGTATCTTGTATCTGACTGTCAAACTTACCGAGCTACCTTCATGGTCAGTCATCAATGCCATTCATTTAAACATACTAGATATTTAAGATGAACTGAGCATGTCACTCATCTCTCTAAATGGGTCTGAAATAAGACTTTACCCTAGAGAAAGAGAGAGAATCCCTTTAGCAATTTATCAAGCATGGTAATTGTGTCACCCCTACAGAGTCATCAAGAAATATATATTCTACAAAAGTCCTAAGAGCTGGTAGCTCATAATCACCAACTTCTTAGACAGCAAACTTTTTAAACACAGTATGTTTACTGATTTCTGACCAACTACATAGACATCATTTCAGAATCTAGGCATATATTTTTTTTAAATCGGGAACTATTTCAAAATTTTTGAAAACTGGATTCTGCCTATTGCTCATAACAAATAAGAATAAAATTAAGAAAGTAAAAAAGAAATGATTATATCACATACTAACAAATCAATTATATGTGGATTCAGTATACCTTACCACATATGGTCTGGCTATTTGAAATAGCAGTCAAGAGCTAAATGTGGCTAATGAGTACCTGAAAGAAGTTACTACAAACTGGGTTGTGCCATAAATGTGAAATATTCATATAAATTCAAAGGCTTAGTAGGAAAAAAGAATATAAAATAATTCAGTAATTGTATTTAATATTAAAGAAAAATAAAAAAGAAATGGTAGCTGGGTGAAGAAGGGAAATGAGAATTACTGGTTACCTGGTACAGATCTTCAGTTTTACAAGATAATAAGGATTCACATAGACAGATAATGGTGATGATTGCAAGACAACATGAAGTATTTTCTTAATAACAAACACAATAATGGTTAAGTCAGTACATATTAAATGTATTTTTAAAAACTAAAAACCCTTAATTGCCTTAGACAGAAATAAGCATTTATTATTTCACAAAATTTTAGTTTTAATTAAATTTTATTTGTTTCTGCTAATACAGAAAAGATACTATGGATATATTTAAGTGAATATATTACTAAATTAAATCCATCTTTAAAAAAACTTTTAAAATACATGTCCAAAAGATTACTAGTGAGGACAGAAAAAGTTCTTCCCATGAATGAGTTCATTGCTGAGTGAAAAATATAAAGACTGGCTGTTTAGTTAAATATTCTTCAAGAATCAGATAAAAAATGGGCTACAGAGAGGGTAGTGGAATAATGAGTTTCAGATATTATAAGATTCAAATGTAGCAAAAGTGTAAAAATTTGAGTACTCCATGTGAAAAGTAGAAGGAAGAAAAATAATAATGACAGAAACAGGAAAACCTTCATTTACACTAGTCCCATGGAAATAACTTTGATAGTTGCTATTTTTTCTAAGATAAAAAAATTATTTTAGACATGCAAGAAATCTATTTCAGGATCTAATTTAAAACAAGCAGTTGTATACAGATATCAAAAGCAACAACTTGATACAGCCACCACACTCATCCAAAGCAAACAGGTTAGTCCTTGAATATAATTAATATTTAAGGTAACTGTGACCACAAAATATGAAGATCTGTACATTTTGAAAGTAACAAATTATGTCTTGATGTGAACCATATCCCAGGGACTTAATGTTTTTAATTATAAGGTTCCACTGTAGGGATGTGGGAATAATTGGAAGAAAAAATGAATAATGGAGGGAGTGTAGTGGTTCAAAATAATGACTGAGTGAACTGCACTGCAGCTTTTATTTATGACATATCCTGATTTTTATGCATAGTGACTGCAAAATAAAAAAAATAAAATATATTTTGTATACAACATATAAACATTTAGGTATTCAGACAGCATGAGAATTTTTGAACTACATAAATAAGTTTAATATTGATACATGGAAAGGGTATCACCGAGCAATATAGTGCAGAAGACCTTTCTAACAGCTTTCTGACAGTT